>NW_022987593.1:12189647-12370668 GCF_902827165.1 Trematomus bernacchii
CTTGAGGGGGGAGAAAAGACCGAGGAGGAGAAAAAGGGAAAGAGACCGAGAGAGAGATTAAGTTGAGGAGGGAGGAAGAGGGGGAGAGAAACCCCTCGTGAGAAAGAAATATGAGAAAAGGTGAGAATGATAATGCCTAAATACAGAAATACAGTGTGTGTGTGTGTGGTGTGTGTGTGTGTGTGTGTGTGTGTGTGTGTGTGTGTGTGTGTGTGTGAGTGTGTGTGAGAGAGAGAGAATAACAGGGTAATAAGGATGAAATGTTTTCCTGCACTTCCAAGTCTCAGTTCGCCGTTCCTCCCTCCAGACGACTGTCAGGTTTGTGTGTGTGTGTGTGTGTGTGTGTGTGTGTGTGTGTGTGTGTGTGTGTGTGCGCGTGTGTGTGTGCGCGTGTGTGTGTGTGTGTGTGTGTGTGTGTGTGTGTGTGTGTGTGTGTGTGTGTGTGTGACAATGAGGTGTTTATGCTAGCATGCATGCACATTTTCCATTGTGGCTGACGTGCATGCATCGTGTGTGCGAGAGTGTGTGTGGTGTGTGTGTGTGTGTGTGTGTGTGTGTGTGTGTGTGTGTGTGACTGTGTGTGTGTTGGAGTTGTTGATATAGAGACGTCTACAGAGTCACGGTGAGGGCAGAGGGACCCGCCGACACATGGGAGCTGTGGGCGTTCTCAAATGTTTATAAAACACAAACTGAACCAAGTACTCCCACTGGAACAACGTTACACAGAAGAGACGAGCGGGAGAGACGGAGAGGGAAACGACTGTCATTCAGAGCGACTCTGTTTTACATGCTTCTAAATCTAATATAATAGATAATAGATGCTTCCATAAAAACATATTCATGTGTGTAATAACAACGTAGTCTTTTTGGCAATTCATAGAGTCCTATTGTGAACCCAGAAATGTTGAGAAGTTTTATGTTAGAGATGTGTAGTACGCATCCCCAGCACATAGAAACTACCAGAAGCTAACTTGTACACATGTTCGGTAATTAGCACAATTAGCATGAGTTGTGTTCGTTAGCATTAATTAGCCAATGCAGACAATAGTTAAAAAAAGGTTTTGAACCATTTTGGAGTGGTTTTGAGGGTTACTGAGGATGCTGAGTCCATTCCTGACATGTTCAGTATCCAAAATGGCACTTTTAACCAAAAAGTGGAAATATGTGTACTCCCAGTGGGCTGATTTTGATGGATTTCTGGTCAATTTGAAGTTTTGGGTGCCGTGGATCACTTGTATTGGAAAGACTGCTTATCAATTTCAAAGAAAATGGAAATGAAAACAGAAGAAATACTTACTTATTTACATTCACTAACTAAATGAGTAAATGCTGTTTATTAGAAAATCGAGCAAGTCTTACAAATGTCTATATTAATGTCATCAGTAAAATGTTAAGGGGCAACACATACAATTTCTATTTTCACTAAGATATCCAGTCTTACCGTTGAATATCTGCTCGTCATGGCTGCAACATTTGCATATTTTAATTTTCTAGGCACCGGCAGCACTTGGTTAAGGTTAGGGAAATATTCATGGTCTGGTTTAATATAGAAAAAAGTCCACATTTGCCCAACATCCACCAAACAATCTCCCTGCTGCTTACAGTATAGCATCTCATTCACTCAACAACAACAAAAACCTTTTTCAGGCAGAGATTTCCTTTGTCAACATCATCTGTAAAACAATTAAGGTAATTTATACGAGAGAGTTGTTGTTGTACACAAAAAGGCAAACACTGCACATTTTCCAAGTGAAATGTTTGAATTCTCCCAGTCGTCGGCGTCTCTCTCCTCTCCATGTTTCATGTTCACAGTTTGTTGACCTCTCACAGGCCGCATGCAGCCAGCCGCCCTGTCTGATAGGATTACAGCAGTAAGCGCTTGTATTGCATGTAGCTGTCTGCGGCTGCACCTCTATCTCCCCCTCCCTCCCTCCCTCCCTCTCTTTGTGTGTGTGTGTGTGTGTGTGTGTGTGTGTGTGTGTGTGTGTGTGTGTGTGTGTGTGTGTGTGTGTGTGTGTGTGTGTGTGTGTGTGTGTGTGTGTGTGTGTGTGTGTGTGTGTGCAGTGAACATCGTTGAGTAATATAAAGCTACTTGAACGCGCTGTCAGATGGAGAGATGGAAAGGAAATAAGAGGAGGAATGATTGTGTATACCACTCGCAGCTCTCCACATGAAGAGCGCCGTTTTATGTCAAGCACCCCCAAATAGTTCTGTATTTGATCACGGACCCCCTTTTCATAAGTTTGTGTCCTTACCCCCACATTTATAATGTCAGCAGACTGAATGAAGGGTCGCTCTGCCCGGACCAGAGAAGCTCTGATTTTAACAGCGTGCTGGTCGAGTGCAGTTCAGTGTTTTTGCAGAAGTAGGAGAACTCACAGGATGTGTTGGCAAACTGAAATTGTACAAAATGTGATAAGACTCCATGCATGCACCTGTTTTTAAATACTTTTAACTAGTGGTGTCAATTGATTCAACAATTTAAAGCACAGTAACAATCTGTGTAATCTTTGTTAATACACATTTTTACTTGTATTTTAGGGGGAATATAAAAAAATACATGCCAAGAGAAATCAGAGGGTCTTTCATCTTATAATAACATGATTTCTGAATTATTGGCATGAATTCCAACAATGTTCCAATGCTTAGCTAAGGCATATTTGCCTTTTCAGTGTCATGCATTTCATGGTAAACATCCGAGCTGGTAATACAGAGGAAGTTTGGGTCAAACTTGATAAAGGTTTCCAGATGAATTGAGTGCATTAACACGTTAACAATGAAAGTCATACCTTAAAGTCTTCCTAATAGGAGAAGTCATCTTTGCAAATGTATCTTTGAATGAGCAGAGCTCTTCATAAGCGTCAATATCTGATATATATCTGAGTTAATACAAAATGTTCAGCGAACTTTTCTCAGCAGACGAGCTTGTTAACCCTCTGGCCTTCAACGCATCATTCACTCAGCTCCATCGGAAATGAATGGACTTGTAGTGACTTGTTTATCGTGTTGTTTGCAGCGTTAACGTGCGATTGGGAGCTGAATATTTTGTTGTTTACTCGACACAGGATTAAATAATTAGATAGTTTTATAACAGAGGGAAGGATAAGAAATAAAGAGGCTTGCTAAAGCAGTTTTATTTTTGTAAAGTGACAAAAAATCGTATTTCTGACTATTCAGTACAACATGGATAAACCATTTCATTGTACTAGCTTTATCTGGTGTAGAAAAGTGTAAAAATGTATAAGACAAATTACCACCAATTACAACTCGAACGCTCTAGAAACCAAAAGCTAAGACACCTCAATACACGTCAGAAACAACCTATTGTTAGGGTTGAGTAAGCAGGCAGGACCCAAATGCAGATTTCCAAGTATATTCCTTTAATCCAAGGTACGAAGTAGAACACAGAACACTACCCTGTGACACACAGTCAAATACAAACAATGAACCAACAATGACAGACAGAAAAACCAGAACTAAAATACACACAAGACCAATCACACAAACAAGACACAGGTGAGGAGGGAGGAGAAAACACAGGGACACCAGGTGAACACAATCGGGCAATCAGGCAGGAGGGAACACAGAGACAGGAAGCAACAGGCAAGACGGGATGAACACTTTTCAAAACAAAACAGGAAACCAAAGACAGAAAAAGACAAGACAAAATACAACACAGACAGATCGTGACAGTACCCCCCCCCTCAAGGAACGGATCCCAGACGTCCCAAAAAGTCCCAAAAAATCCAAAAAATTCCAGCAGGGTGGGTGGAGGGGGTCTGGAGGAGGGACGCACAACCAGGACCAACAGGGTGGGTGGAGGGGGTCCGGAGGACGGGCCCGGAAGGGGTCCCGGGCGGATGGCCCGGGGGCAAGGCAGAGTCCAAAAAGGGCCGAAGGCCACAGCGGGCGAACTCAGGGACCCGGGCATGAGAGCGAAGGCAGGAGGCCGGGCTCGAGGGCGAAGACCACGGCTGGGGAACTCAGGAGACCGAGCTTGAGGGCGAAGACCGCGGCACTCAGGGAGCCGGGCTCGAGGGCGAACAGGAAGGCGTCTACGGGACAGCTCCGGAGGACGGGCAGGAAGGCCATAACGGGATAACTCCGGAGGCCGGGCAGGAAGGCGCCGACGGGACAGCTCCGGAGGCCAGGCAGGAAGGCGCCGACGGGACAGCTCCGGAGGACGAGCAGGAAGACGCCGACGGGACAGCTCCGGAGGCCGGGCAGGAAGGCGCCGACGGGACAGCTCCGGAGGCCGGGCAGGAAGGCGCCGACGGGACAGCTCCGGAGGCCGGGCAGGAAGGCGCCGACGGGACAGCTCCGGAGGCCGGGCAGGAAGGCGCCGACGGGACAGCTCCGGAGGCCGGGCAAGACCCAGTATCGGCCGGACAGGAACCGGAGCCGACGGGACAGGCGCAGACGGGATCCCGAACATGACATGGGCTGGTGTCAATGGGACCCCGGATGGAGCAAGGGCCGGTGTCGGCGGGACCCCCAACAGGACAGGATCTGGCGTTGGCAGGAAATCCGGCAGAGCAGGTGTCGGCGGGACCCCCAACAGGACAGGACATGGGGTTGGCAGGACCCACAGCGGAACAGGTGTCGACAGGAAACCCGGCGGAGCAGCAGTCGGCGGGACCCCCAACAGGACAGGACACGGTGTAGGCAGGAAACCCGGCGGAGCAGGTGTCGGTGGAACCCCCAACAGGACAGAATCTGGGGTTGGCAGGGCCCACAGCGGAACAGGTGTTGGCAGGATCTCCAACGATACTGGACGTGGAGTTGGCAGGACCCTCGGCAGGAGAGTTGTCGGCGGGACCTCCAACATCACAGGACATAGGGTTGGCAGAACCCCCGGCAGAAGAGTAGTCGGCGGGACCCCCAATGGGACAGGACACGGAGTTGGCAAGACCCCTGGCAGGAGAGTAGTCGGCGGGACCCCCAACGGAACAGGACATAGGATTGGCAAGACCCCCGGCAGAAGAGTAGTCGGCGGGACCTCCAACGGCACAGGACATAGGGTTGGCAGGACCCCCGGCAGAAGAGTAGTCGGCGGGACCCCCAATGGGACAGGACATGGAGTTGGCAAGACCCCCGGCAGGAGAGTAGTCGGCGGGACCTCCAACAGCACAGGACATGGAGTTGGCAAGACCCCCAGCAGGAGAGTAGTCGGCGGGACCTCCAACAGCACAGGACATAGGCTTGGCAGGACCCCCGGCAGAAGAGTAGTCGGCGGGACCTCCAACGTCACAGGACATAGGGTTGGCAGGACCCCCGGCAGAAGAGTAGTCGGCGGGACCCCCAACGGGACAGGACATGGAGTGGCAAGACCCCTGGCAGGAGAGTAGTCGGCGGGACCTCCAACATCACAGGACATAGGGTTGGCAGGACCCCCGGCAGAAGAGTAGTCGGCGGGACCCCCAATGGGACAGGACATGGAGTTGGCAAGACCCCCGGCAGGAGAGTAGTCGGCGGGACCTCCAACATCACAGGGCATAGGGTTGGCAGGACCCCCGGCAGAAGAGTAGTCGGCGGGACCCCCAATGGGACAGGACATGGAGTTGGCAAGACCCCCGGCAGGAGAGTAGTCGGCGGGACCTCCAACATCACAGGACATAGGGTTGGCAGGACCCCCGGCAGAAGAGTAGTCGGCGGGACCTCCAACGGTACAGGACATGGGGTAGGCGTCGGCCGTAGAGCCAACAGGACACGGGGGGGCTGGCGTCGGCCGGAGAGCCAACAGGAGACGGGGTGCTGGAGTCGGCCGGACCACCGACAGGACACGAGGGGCTGGAGTGGGCCGAACCACTGACAAAACACGGGGGGCTGGCGTCGGCCGTAGAGCCAACAGGACACGAGGTGCTGGAGTCGACCAGACCACCGACAGGACACGAGGGGCTGGAGTGGGCCGAACCACTGACAAAACACGGGGGGCTGGCGTCGGCCGGGGAGCCAGTACTGGAGCCGAAACTGAAGCCGGAACCATGGCTGCTGGGGCCGGAACTGGGGCCGGAACCATGGCTGCTGGGGCCGGAACTGGGGCCGGAACCATGGCTGCTGGGGCCAGAACTGGGGCTGGAACCATGACTGTGTGGGCCGGTACTGGAGCAGGCACCCTGGCTGCTGGGCACGGAACCGGAACACGGAACCATGGCTGTGTGGGATGGTACTGGAGCACGGTACCATGACTGTGTGGGGCGGTACTGGTGCACGGAACCATGACTGTGTGGGCCGGTACTGGAGCAGGCACCCTGGCTGCTGGGCATGGAACCATGGCTGCAGGGGCCAGAACTGGGGCCGGAACCATGGCTGCTGGGGCCTGCACTGGAGCCCAAAGCATGGCTTCTGGGGCTCGGGCTGCTAGCCTGGACTTGCGACTCCTCTTATGAGCCTCTTGGAGGCTCCGTGGACCTCCAAAAGCCAGACGAGTGCCCGAGAACGGCTCCTGGACAGGAGCAGGAAATGGGGACGGAACCATGGCTGCTGGGGCCAGAACTGGGGCCGGAACCATGGCTGCTGGGGCACGGGCCGGAACCCTGGCCCTGCGCCTCCTAGAGATTCCCTGGAGGATCTGTGGGCCTCCCAAGGCCTGGTCATACCCCAGGAAAGGGTTAGAGGCTTCGGACAAGTCCTCAGGACTACTTGTGAAAAGTTGTAGCCACTCAGGCAACATGCTCCTAAGCCAGGGCTGGCGAGCAACCTCCTGACGTGCCTCCTTCAACGCAGCCTCTCTACCACGTCTAGAAGAGGCGCCTTTCCAAGTATAGAAAATGTACTCCAGAGAGTACCCAAGACATTCTGCCTGTCGAGCAAAACGATCTGAGTCTGCTGAGTCCAAAGGTGGTTGGTTCATTCTGTTAGGGTTGAGTAAGCAGGCAGGACCCAAATGCAGATTTCCAAGTATATTCCTTTAATCCAAGGTACGAAGTAGAACACAGAACACTACCCTGTGACACACAGTCAAATACAAACAATGAACCAACAATGACAGACAGAAAAACCAGAACTAAAATACACACAAGACCAATCACACAAACAAGACACAGGTGAGGAGGGAGGAGAAAACACAGGGACACCAGGTGAACACAATCGGGCAATCAGGCAGGAGGGAACACAGACACAGGAAGCAACAGGCAAGACGGGATGAACACTTTTCAAAACAAAACAGGAAACCAAAGACAGAAAAAGACAAGACAAATTACAACACAGACAGATCGTGACACCTATTTAATTGGGTTGAAGTGATTCTGATGCAGCGCTGCCAGATTTAATTGTTCCTCAGTAGCCCAAACAGGGTTTTAACTTGCATACAGTTTTAAGAAGTAAATAAGATACACTATATTGATCCAAAATTGCGATTTGTTGTTGCAGCAGCATGTCAAACAAAGCATTGCACATCATTAGAAAATAAAGGTTATTTGTTATATCGTCACATGTTAAATGTTCAACCTGAATGTTCCTCTGGTTTTCGGTTTGATTATTATAGTTAGGCAAACCATACAAATACTTACTGTATCTCCCTTTAAACATAACAAATATGTACTTACACATGTCAATCCATTTATCATCTGTCTATAATCGACTAATAAAAACTTACTGTAAGGTCTGTAAAACTTTAAGATGCCCACATTGAAAAAAAACAAGACAACACCTTTCTGATATAATGTGATGCAACATTGTCTCCTGGAAATGATGTGTGCACACCACAATAAACTGGCTTAACTCACTCGTACATTTGCACTCTCGATGAACGATGATGATGACGATGAGTTCATCAAATGATTTCCCAAAAGCACAACCTTGCACCTTCAGCATTTGAAAATGAAGTAGTGCACAACACACATTACACACACTGCACCATAACCAATGTCAGTGACAAAATGAAGTAAGGGTGTTGTCGAGTTTGTTAAAATTAGATTCTCTGCTATGTTGTAGTTGTTATGACAGTGAGACAGAAATTATAGACATTGTTAAAACACTATGTCTTGTTCTACTTTCTCACATTGATGTATTATTAGTCACTCTTTAAGGGTAGCTGGCTAACTGCAGTGAGAGGGATCATAGTGGGTTTCTGGCGGAAAGTACACTACTCTAATTGCCTTAAACCTGTTTCTCCCTTCAACCAGTCAATACGCCTGCAGTGTGTGTGTGTATGACTGTTTATGTTTGTGTGTGTGGGTGTGTGTCTGTGGCTGTGTGGGTGTGTGTCTGTGGCTGTGTGTGTTCCACTGGTCAATAAAGCGTGTGCTAAGAGGCAATTGGTTGTTTTCCTCAACTTGACACGTTAAATGCAGTCACACTTCAGGTAAACACACAGGCACAATCACACACACACACACACACACACACACCACACACACACACACACACACACACACCACACACACACACACACACACACACACACCACACACACACACACACACACACACACACACACACACAGTGCGAGCCTATTGGGTAAACGCTATTGATTCTGTCCTGCTTCCAACTTATTTTCCCTATAACCCCTCAGAGCTCAATCACACTCACTGACGAGCGTGGAGAGTCTCTTAAATCACGCCCACACACAAACACAAACATTTATTCATAAGTGCAAACACACCAACAGAGACACAACGCGCTGTTGGAAATGCCATTTGTTGACCCAAATGGAAAATAGATGATGGAACATGTCCACTGATGACTTGAATGATTTACTTTTTAGAGCCACTCTCACTGAATTGGCTTTGCTTCCAGTTGATCAGTGTTTGTGTCGACAGGATTATATTGGTTTAAGTTGGAGCGGCTTTAATTACCCCCCAGTGATGGTGGTATCAGTTTAAATGTGCGGCTGGATATGGGTTCGCTCCTATTCAGTGTATTCATATTTCAACCTGGACAGTAAATCAGTAAGGGAAACCTCAGTATTTTTACAACCTCTCTCATGTTTTTGTAAATGTTGTGTTCCTTTTCCTCACTAAGGTATTGCAGAGATCTGTTGATCCATTGTCTCCCATTAAAAACGGCTCAAACTAAAATCCAATGTTCCTCTGAAGGTGAGGGACGCTGGTAACTTGTCAAAGGGTTATATCTAAAGTTTAAACGCTAGAAAATATGTCATTCACAACCCAGAATTTCTAAGAATTACACCTAGATTGGTAGATCTGTATGTCATCATTTACACCCAATGGCGACATTAAGCGTGCTCCAAGTAGTGTTCATAGAAAGTAGGTATGTGGAGGTTGGGTTTGGAAAATGGGATTGTAGCTCATTCACACAAAGATTACATTTTGTGTTCTGTCACAGATCTTTAAATAAATCTATTTTATTTTATAACCATCTATAAGAAAGATCTCGCCGTAACCATAAAGTGCTGTTTCAGTTGCTAACAGCTAGTCAGTTGCTAAGCATTCAACCTTAATGTTTGAGAGTATTTGAAGCTAAAATTGGTCGAGATTTGGTTCCAAATCTGAAATTGGCATACAATTCAAACAAGTTGGGTAATAGTGTACAATTAAATTTGATGGAGTAACACTTTTCACAACAATACTATTCTTGGCGCCAGGAAGCCAAAGGGGAACGCAGTTTTTTTAGAGGCAGGAGTGTGAGCTTTGACACCCTCACAGCGTCCAAGAATAAATAATTAGTGGAGTTGGCACCGGAGAAGACCGGGGACAAAGATGTCATCACTAACGCCAGATTACAGACACATTAATTATAGACATGTATATTAACACAGATATGAATGCAGATGCGCATGGGGTGATGATCAGCTTCAGATTTTCCATGTACGATGCATCACATTTGTAGAGTTTGTCCACATTAAGCTCTTAGGATTTTTAGTTTTGAAGTTTTGAATCCATTTTAGCCAAATGAGTTGTGGCACTAGGGATGGTACTGTCCGTCTGTCCGTCCAGACTCAACTATTAACCATTTTTGCCATGACATTTTGAACATTTGAGGTTCCCAGAGGATGAATCCTTCTGATGGATTGCCATGACATTTGGTCAAGACATTTGTACTCTCCTCAGGATTAATTATTTAACGTTTGGTGATCCCTTAACTATGAATTTAGTAAAACTATTTAATTAGTTTGATAGTTTAGTTAATGACCATCAGCCACCGCTGTACCTTCTGCTTTCTGCTAATTAGCTGATGTTAGCATGCAAATTCATTATTTATTCATTTTGTTGTTTATTTGGTTACTGCCACTTTCCTTGGAAGATGCAGATGGTTGCAGCTCCTCTGGTCCGTTCAGTTCTTTTCACTTTGGGATAGAAAACTATTTTTTAGTTTTATGAAAGTTTACGAGGTGTGTGGTAAATGCATCCTCAAGAGAAGCATCGCGCTGAGTGCACACACTTTCTTTTATTAGTCGCAGTGACAAGTTCATGATATGATGTTCAACACAGTTTAATGACCAGCAGTGTGTGTGTGTGTTTGTGTGTGTGTGTGTGTGTGTGTGTGTGTGTGTGATGTGTGTGTGTGTGTGTGTGTTGTGTGTGTGTGACGTGTGTGTGTGTGTGTGAAACAGTTTAATAATCCTGTAGTCTCTTTGTTTCTCTTGTGTCTTCGCCAATTGTCTTTCCTCTTTCACATTTTCTCATTTCTAACACACTGTGCCACCTCTGTTCTCCATTTCACCCCCAACCCCCCCACCCCCCCCTCTAAATCTGCCCCACCCGTTTCTCTCTAACTCATCTCAAGAGGACATCCAGACGTTTGTAGACTCACATCTGGAAATAGCATTTAGCTCCGGTTGAGTCTCAGGAAGTTTTCACACTTCACGACTCATTAACCTGCAGACCTGTAGGCCTCCCGAGCAAGAGAGAGGGCAGCGGGGGAGGAGGGGGTGAATGGTAGGGAGGGGGCGGGGGGGGCAGATAGGGGCATAATGGGTTGGATACAGGAAGGAAAAGGAGATGATGGAGGAGGCATGGAGAGGTAGTTTGAAACCAAGGAGAATTGAGCACTAGAGCTCAAGTGAGAGTGAGAGTTGAAGAACATTTGGGCACCAAAATGTGTTTTATTCACCAGAATATGAAACATGTAGTTGTTGGCTTTAATTGGCTGGTGGTTTTAAAAAGGCCATACTGTATTCTGCTTTTTGTGGTCTTCCCTTTCCTGTCGTGTGTTATATAGGTTTTTGTGCATGTCTGCAAACGCCTCCATTGGACTCCTTCTGTAACACAGTAACATCACTTTGTCACAACCGCGCTTCTATTGGCTAGCGCACCAATACATTGTACGTGATTGGCTAAGGGGCGGGACATCTTGACCAATCAAAACAGAGCCGGCAAGCTAACCAATCAGAGCAGACTGGGCCCTGGTTTCAGACAGAGGGTGAAAAGAGGTGCTGCAGCACAGGCAGTGTGAGAAAAATTAAGAGCTTTTTGAACATTAAGGCATGGAGACATGTCACAGTAGAGACACTACATACTGATATGAACCCGAAAATGAGCATACAATGTTATGTTCAAAAGGTAAGATAAAAAAAATAAGACTTTTTGAGGAGTTACTGTCAAAGAATAACTACAGAAGATAAATGGGAGGAAGTTAAAAGAAATCCAGAAAAGCAGGAATCGGACTGAGGACAGAAATGAGGGCTAAAGAATTAGAAACTGGATTTTGTGTGTGTGTGTGTGTTTGTGTTTGTGTGTGTGTTTGTGTGTGTATGTTGTCCAGGGTGTCTGTGTCCAGCCCTCTGTGAGTAATGTGTCTGAAAGAGGAGCTTTCCTAATGAAACACTTTTCCCGGAGTGATAATTACACCAGCAGAAAGCAAGGACACCTCCAGTCAATGTGTGAAACTTAGCTTACTAAAAACACCAAGTTCCTCCCAGGCTTCAGTGTGTGTGTGTGTGTGTGTGTGTGTGTGTGTGTGTGTGTGTGTGTGCGTGTGTGCGTGCGTGCGTGCGTGCGTGCGTGCGTGCGTGTTTGTTTGGGAGAAATGCTTTTATAGTGTGTGTATGGGAGACTGACATTAAAAGCTTTGCTTAATAATAAGCCAAAGAAGTTAGAAAGGACCGTCTCCCAGATGTTGTGTGTTTTTCTCCTGCAGGGAAACATGAGCTGACATTTATGAGCTGATTTAATGCGTTCAGTTTCTATAAAGCGTACTGATTATTAAAGAGGCCCTATTAGGCTTTTGGGGGTTTTCCCTTTCCTGTAGTGTGTGTGCATGTAAATGGTCTGCAAAGGCTAAAATGTCGCGCTTCTATTTGGCTCGAGTAAGGGGCAGTAACATGTCACAGTAGAGGCACAAAATACACATATGAACCTGAAAATGAGCATGATAGGGCCCCTTTAAGGCTTTCTGTTATAGGAAAGGGTCAGAAATACAATTATATGAACTTCCTCGCCTCTTATAGTTTATTTTTCCCTTTTTCCTCCTGATGTATATCTCTTACTGACAGCTTCTGCTTTCACACGTCACAGCTGCTGAAATCTCACTGAGGGTTGGATGCAGATAAGCAGGGAAGATGTGGATAAGCAGTGACAGATAGGGATAAAATATAGAAAAGGAAAAATGTTTCGATATGTTTCGGAGATGCACACATACCCGAACGATACCTGTGTCTTTAATGGGATTTGCAGGAAATCTTCTGTATCACACTTCAACAGCCAAAGAATTTAGTTAAACAAATCCGACCTAGACCAGCAGAACAATTCAATTATTCTGCGTGGATTTAATAAATGTTTGATATGCATTACATGGGAACTTTCTAATTCAAATTTTACGATTTAACAGTTAGGGCTTTTCCCATTAATTCTCGACACACAAAGTTACAATTTGCACTGTGGGGCCTTTTATTAAATAAATATGAATAAGTCTAAGGAAATTATAGTAGGAGCAGGATAGGGTGGAGATTAGCGCACATGAGTCGAACAAAAAGTTTCAACTACCGGTGCGTTTATAATACAAACTCCTGGCATGTGCGCGCTGGGATCTGCCAGATGAAGTATTTAATTCTTTGGTTTAATAGATTTTTCCGCCCTTTTGAAAAATATGGAAATGCCTTTGCTCCTTTTAGCACACGCAGACTTTCCACATGCTGTAAGCAAATCTCTCTGTTTGTCCTGCTCTTGCTGTTGATGAGATTTTGAGTCTTGTGTTGTTTCTATAGACGTCCGTTATGTTTTCCATCTGGCAGATTTACAAACAGTAGCATCTGGAGACTCTACTTAAGGGTGGCTTTAGCTGCCTGGTAAGAACTCTTTTAAAATTCAAGGATTACCACCCTCTGGGATTTAGTACATGACTATACATACCTTGTGCCTAACTGGTTTCACACCTTACGAAATATACTTCTCTACAAAAATGATTTAGTGTCAAGCAGAACACCTAATTTTAACACCATAACAGCAGCTTTTCTTCCACTGTTCTCCTATTTTGAAAAGGAAAACATGAACACTAAGGAGCACAATTATGATGCCAATTAAAATATAGATAAAATCAAACCTTTAGATCATTTTCTGTTTACATTTTGTTATATTTGGGTGCATTCAGGTGCATCACAGACTATGGTTTCCTTGCTCTTAATACCCATTCATCTTTCAGAATATCAGAATATCTTTTTTGTCATCACATTTAATACAGTCTCTCATTGCAGTACAATACATATAAAAAGGTACAAATAGATTAAAGCAGTGATCAAAGCAGAAGTAGCAGCGATGACAAGGTACTGCAATGAAAAGGCACTCCTAGATTAAAGAAAATGAAATGGACATATTTACACATTTTACAGACTTTAACATTTCAATATATACAAAACTACTAAATGTAAGTAGAACACTGAGAAACAAATGATCCATCTTGTCATTGCAGATCATTTGCATGTCTGTAGTGTTAATGTGGCTGTAGGAATGGAATTAAACACTTTTCATCACGGTATTCATTTTTAAGAGTAATTTTTTATGGGATTTTTGTCTTTATTTGAAAGTGATAGTAAGGATACAGACAGGAATCAAACCATAATTGTGGTCATGTAACATCGTAAATACTATACTCCATTTAACCCTTTATAGATTTGTTCAGATTCTCTACTTAGGCAAAGGTACTAATACCACACTGTGTAAAAGATTCCTGCGTTCGAAACATTACTTTATTACAAATATGAAACGAAAAAGTAGTTTTTGTGCACTTGAATGTTCCCTGTCAGTGTCTCAATATTATAATGTTTTTGGATTAATGTTACTGCTGCTTTAATGTATGTCTTTATATACTGTTGGGTATAGTGTAAGAAATTAAAATCAATGTTGATATGGCGTAATTTAAATTAAATAAAAACCGAATGTTCACACATGACTTCCGGTTTTCCGCTAAGTAATGCCTATTGTAAAATGCCATTATATAATGTGTTTTTACTGTATTTATTCATAAAAAGTCTTTTAATTTGTTTTGTAAAGCACTTTGAATTGTCGCGTACAGAAAAGTGCTATATAAATAAACTTGCCTTGCCTTGCCTTGCCTTGCCTAAGTAAATCTCGTCATTTCCGGTTAGCATTAGCATGTGGCGAATGCTACGTTTTGAAACCGTGAATTGAAGGTGAAATGACATGTGATGTTGTACCCTAAACACACTGTTTTTAACACTCATTTATTGACGCTGAAATAGTGTTATTAGGGAATGTTTAAATAACATAAATTAGAATGCTGTAATTTAACATCAGAAAAACGACAGGAATTGCCTTGGACACGCCCCCGTCGACGCTGGCCAATAGGAGAAGACTACAGTTGATAACCCGTGATGGATAGGGAGAATCGATCTCTTCTTCACCTGAGCTGACCCAACGCACACGCGACAGGCAACAGCTGAGTGGGGAGAGCGCCTCCACTCGCAAATTTCATTTTGTATCATCGTATCATTTGTTTAATTAAATGCTGTTAACTTTTATAAGCTTCCTTGTACTCTTTTCAGTTTATCCTAGTCTCGGGGCTAAAGAAATCCTAACAGTAGTAAGCTACAGCACTGCATCATATTCTATAAAAGTATAATATGTTTAAAGCTTTGCTGTCCTCTGAGATTCACGTATCTCTAAAAAAGTCAACTTTTCATGAGGTTCTCAGCTTCTTTCAGTTTTGTGAATTTTCCAGCTGATTCAATGTGGTATTTTGTGGCAAATGCAGGTCCCATGTTTAAGTTTTCCAGCGTCAGCCCACAGCACAGAGGCTTCTCTCGCGGGTCAAGTGAGCTGATTTGTAAATTGTTGAATTATTGAGTTCTCAGCGTGGGCAATGCAGGTTTTACTTCCTGAAGTTTTTATCTACCCACTCTACCTTTCTCTTTCTTTCTTTTTTTTGATAAATGATATTTTTTATCTACACATATCTAGAACGATGCTGACTCACTTGCACTTTTAAAGGTTAAAATGGCCAAAAGATTGGCTTTAATGATCAGTAACTTGATATCGTCTATGTAATATTGTGCTATTTAACTGAACATGTCCTAACAAGCTGACAAAGGTGCAGTAAAGATGTCAATCTCCTTAAATAGAATTAACCTTAAAGTGGGTTGGCATATACAGTCAGGGCCGTCCCTCCCTACAGCCATCATGCAGACTGTGTGGGGCCTCACCTTGCGGAGGGGGCCTCATCTTGCGGTGGGAGCTTGAACTGAGTCGCAAATGCGTCGCACCTACGCGCTTCTGCAGCGCAATTAGTGTGGCGCGGCACGGTTTCACCCGTCGATGCTCGCGAAACAGAGGGCCTCATCATATAACTTTGTGTGGGGCCTCAAGTTGGCCAGGGACGGCCCTGTATACAGTATAACACTGCACAGCACTGATTGAATGCAGAGTTTTCGATCTTTTTTGACAACTGAGGACACATAACCAATTATGCATTTGAAAACGTTTTGCTGGGGTTACATAAATCACATGTCAAATATGACTTCTGTGCTGAGTCGAACTTGTTGGGCAGAGTCATAGGAGCACTTTACATTTACTCACTGTGGCTGAGTATACATTTAAGTATTTTACTTACCTTTAAAGAGGACATATTAGGCTCATTTCCAGGTTCATATCAGTATTTTGTTCCTCTACTGCGACATGTCTCCATGCTTTAATGATCAAAAAGCTCTTTATTTTTCTCATACTGCCTGTGCTGCAGCACCTCTTTTCACCCTCTGTCTGAAACCAGAGCCCAGTCTGCTCTGATTGGTTAGCTGGCCGGCTCTGTTGTGATTGGTCAACCGCTTAGAGATGTCCCGCCCCTTAGCCTATAAGCGTGAGTGATGATAGTGATAGTGATGTCGATATGTTGGGGGGGGGGGGGGGGGGGAACTCCCTCTGGAGGGAACACAGGGATTTTAGCCTCTGAAGACCATTTAAATGCACAAAAACTTATATAACACACTACAGGAAAGGGAAAACCCCCAAAAGCATAATAGGGCCCCTTTAAGGCTTATTAGCTAGGCCTACTTGTAGCCTACTTCACTATAATTCACCATTTTGTACATGTATGCTGATGACTTGTTTTCTACTTAACTCTCCTTTTAGATTCGGTTTTACTAACAGAGTATTACGTTTGGAATAGCCTTATTTCCTCAAGTTAGGTATATACATACTACCTCCAACACTGTAGGTCAACTGTGATGCATTTTAAACGGCTCTGCTTAAAATACAAGGTTAGTTTTGATAATCAATATGTGATGAAATTGTCTTGTGTCTTTTTTCGGGAAGTTTGTCGGTCACTTTAAAGTTGAACGGTTTAGTTAGCCTAAATCAGTTGTTGCAATACGACTCATTGGGAAATACTGAGAGAAACTACACTTGGATGACTTGTTTCTTTACTTACTGTAAGTCTAATTTTAACTCAACTAAATGATCCCCTCACGAGTCAAATGTGATGCATTTTTAACAGCTATTCTTAAAATACATGGTTAGTATTGATCATCAATATGTGATACAATCATATCACTTTTACACTACAATTACCCATAATCACTTGTTGCCAGATTCATTGATAAATACACATATATGAGGAAGATTGTTTTTAAGTTTATTTTTAACTCAAGTAAAGGATCCAAGGTGATGCATTTTTTTCTAACAGCTATGCTCAAAATACAAGGTTAGTATTGATGATCCATATGTGATGAAATGGGTTCGAGTGTTATGAAGCTTTTGTGTCTGAAACGTGTGTCTGTCACTTTTTCGCTTCAGTTAACCCCAATCAGTTGTTGCCAGACCTGTATTGAACAATTTGTCTCATACACTGTAGATAAATAACCCATTAGTGTGTGTATGTGTAGGCCTATGTATGTGTGTATGTGTGTGTGTGTGTGTGTGTGTGTGTGTGTTTGTGTGTAGTGAACTCTCTGATGCTGAATCAATGCGACACCTTAGGGATGGCACAGGGGAGGAGGGGGGGAGAGTTGATGGGAGGAAGAGGAGGGGAGGGTCGTCCTTCACACTTTTTTCTTTTTTTAAGGAAGGGGTGTGAGCGAAATAATACCCGCTCATTAGGAGCGCTCGGGCTCCTGGTTAATTCATCCTGGACTGTCATGGGCTTGTGTACGACCCCCGGGTAAAACATAAATCACGCGCAGAACCAACCGGTCGCGCGGCAAGCTGCATGCCCTAACGCTGCTGATTTATCAACCAAATTACTGCGAGTCCTGCTCGGCCCCAACACTTTGCCGAGGAAATCACCGACTAACCCCTGAGCGAACCGATTTATTGAAAAGCTGTCCCCCTACATCTCCCGCGCGCCGCCCCGCTCCCCACGTGTCACTCCACTCATCTCGCGCTGACTTAATTAAAATCTATCCCGTTGGCTCGTTGGCATTTATTACAACCACTGGGCTAATGAAACAAAGAAACACGACAAAACCAAAGCTGCTTTGTGCCCATAAACGCTTATTACACTAACACACACACACGCACACACACGCACACACACGCACACACACATAATGAGTTGTTGCCATATGACTCTTGAGGAATACCATGCTGATGACGTGTTTTTCTGCTTTAGTGTCAATTTAAACCCATTTTATAATGGAATAAATACGTCACGAAAAGCCTTCTATTATCACAATTATCAGTATTTTATTTAACTGTTCAGCATTTAAAGGTGGGGTAGGTAAGTTTGAGAAACCAGCTCGAGATCGCAAGAATTTGAAAATACACAACCGGAGAAAATCTGCCACTTCCTTATAGAGCCCCTCCTCCAACACACACGAACGCGCACATGACCAATGAGGGCACGAGATAAGTTTGTGCACAGATGGAAGGCTGACAGGCAGGTAGGCCATCCAGTTATTTTAGCCGGGCCGGCTAAAATGATTGGTCGTGCTTTTTACAGTACTACGGCTTCCACAGATGACATTTTTTTATGGATTTTTTGTCAAAGCACTTAAGATATTCATTGCTATCGGGATGTTAAGAGCATTCCATGGAATATAACAAAAAGTGTATCTCGAGCCGGTTTCTCAAACTTACCTACCCCACCTTTAATTGTACAGTCTATTTTTAGCTCATTTTATTCCATTTGACTTACTTTACTTACTTGCACATTAGTCTTGCAACATTCTCTTGAACTATTTTATTTCTACTCTGGTTCTCCTTGCACTATTTTTATAGTTTTTTATTTTGTTTTATGTCTTATATATATTTATATTGCATTGTTAGAGGAGCCTGGGACTTATGTGTTTCATCATTTTTTTCTGTGTGCATATAGGACAATAAAGCCCTTTCAACCGTTGAACCTTTCCTCAAGTAAAGGATAAACTTCCTCTATCACTGTAGGCTTCAAATACACGGTTAGTAGCAATCAATATGTGATCAAATGATTTTGAGTCCGAGAAAGACAGTCACTTTTACACTTCAGTTAACCCCAATAAGTTGACATGAAAAGTTGACCTCATAGCATTGTTACTACACCAAATAAGATAATAGTACATGTGTTATATATAACCTTTACATATGTATAAGATGTTGTTTGTGAAAAAGTATTTTTGTGACAGACAATGAAATGCACAGTCTGTTTTCCAACTTATTTTTGGTGCCAATTAGACTCAAGAGAGATGTACCTTCTTATTTAAACTGTTATAAAACTCCAGCTTTGTAAAAATAGACTTCTTTGGGATTTGGGAGGTCAATTTCTTATTTTAATCCTAAACCTTTTGTAAATCCATAACCATGTTTTACAACTGAGACCCTGAACAGAAGCAATGGGACATTTTGGGCCAGAATCATAACTTTTTCTGTCAATTTTGGTAAGAAAAGACCAATGTGTCCATATTAAAATACAAAAATATGAGTCATCTGACTATAATCTTGCAGGATTTGAGGTTTAAATGATCTGTACATCTATGGATCTACAGTAAAACATGAAACACTGACTGAGACAGAGAGAGAGACAGAAGGAGAGAGAGAGAGAAAGAGAGAGAAAGAGAGAGAGAGATGTTTTGGTGGCTCCAACACAAACGACCAATCGATCAACCCCAGCAGAACCGGACAGCCAGGCCCCCCACCGCCCCTCCCCCCCCACCCCCGCTGGGTCCGTGCTGCTCATGCATCACACTTTATGAATTCAATTTCAACCCGGGAGAAATTTTCAATTTGAACGCGCGATCATTACGGCGTGGGGGGATAGCGTAAATTGTTTTTGCTCTATTATGCATTCGGACGCCATCATTTTTCTTTCTAATTACCGAGGTGTCAGAGCGGCCTGTCACCCGGGCGCTGATTTTCAATTTAACTGATCATCATACATTCATTTTCCCATTTGATAAATCTGCTATCTAGACGCAGCCCGCCATGCCCGGAATATTAAGCGGCGCGCGGGCGCAGTAATAGGGGGATGTGTATGCGGCAATGAGCGCGGATCAGCCAGCTAATTTAGCACCTTCCACATTCCCCGTCTCCATCCCCCCCATTGCCAACTCTCAAGAGGAGCCAAGGAAAAAAAAAACAGCAGAGGAGAGTCCAATGGCTGCCTTAACCTCCAAGAGAGGAGGAATAAGAACCCAGAGCATCAGAGAAATAACGTCCTTACGCAATTTAGAAGCAGGATTCATTAACGCTAATTGAGTTCTTCAATACGTGTTATTTTTATTTAATAGAAACAAATTTGCACAATTAATTATAATTTCGAGAAGCTATTATAATATAACCCCCTCCACGGCTCCACCCCTCTCTGGCTCTCCATCACCTCCTCTGCTCCGACACGGGCTAAATTAGCAGCTTTTGTCTTCAGGCTTTACAGGCTTTGATCCGCAGGGCCTGCAGCCAAGAGAGCATCTCACAAACCGTGATATACTCACACACACTGGGCCTGAAACCTCTGTCAGACAGCTCTGGGCCATTTAGAGAACATCAAGATCATTTTAAAACTAAAAGCCTGCAAGATCATAGTCAGATGACTCATATTTTTGCACTGAAAGATGGACACATTTGCTTTTTCATCCCAAAAGTGACAAAACAAGGTTAGGATTCTCGTTGTTTTGGCATGCACACTGCAGCTCCATAGCCAAAACAATACTAAGAGCAGCTAGAATTACATGTAGGCTTAATAAAAGTATGTTTCTTAAGCTTATTTGCACTATAACACTATCATATTTTGGATATACCTCTTGAATTGAGTTTAGAGTAATATAGAATCATGTTTTTTTCTCTTTACTTCCCTGAGGCCTTTAATCAAAAGGCAGGTCAAAATGAACATACGAGAATATAAGCTTAGTAAATATGATATTTTACATTCTGGTTGAATCTTCCAAGTGCAGATATGTTGCCTCTTATACAATAGAAGCTTATTCTATTATGTCCAAAGTTGTTTTCAAGTCAAATATAGTAGCCCTTTTATCCCATCGCTATTTCATTATTTGCAAAATCGCCCTTAATCTACTACAAAGGCTGATTATAAAAGCTCGTTGTGTCTCCATACACACATATTATAAAAGCCTTGCTGAAGGGAGATCAGACCCATTTTTTCTAATTAATCGCACTCTTGAAACTAACCGATTATAATAAAGCCAGAATAAAAGTAGAAATTTCACACAGTGCACGCGGAATGAAGGATTTAATGTGATTGTTTCGGTCGAAGGGGACGTTTCCCGAGGCCTTATGGGAAAATAATGTCCTTATGAATTAAATAATAGGGTTATTACTTTCATTGATTTTAGCTGTCTGAGAATTTAGTGTTCTGCTTTAACCCATCCTCCTCCTGCTCCTGTCTAATTATTTTCCTATAAGCCCCCCCCTGCTTCCTACAGCGCAAATAGCAGAGTCACTGAGCGAAAATTATGTAAATATTATTAAAGGGACTCAGGCACGGAAATTCATTTTGGGTCGGCGCAGTAAAGCCCTGTCCCTCGGATCCCCCTCAATTTATTTGCAAATAAAGGCGAGGTGACCGGGAGGGATCAGGGATATTTAGCCGGGCTGTCAACACGGACAGAATTAATGGTTTTAATAATTGGGATTTGAGTTTCCAGGGAATTGGTGGAGTTTACTCTTCACGAGCTAAACACACGCTTTCTTAAACGGACGCGCGTTCACGACCAGACAGTGCACGTGTGAGCACAAACACTTAGGAGAGTCCTCTTCTGTCCAAAGCATCCTTAATTCAGCCAATTTCTTATTTATTTGTCTCATAATATCATAATAGCTCTAACGTTTTGCTTACTGGCTATTCAAGTATTTGAAAGTAGATTATCCAAAGCCTAGTAACATTGAATTGAAAAGATGAATCTGTTTCTGAGGTTTTTTTTTAAGGTCTAAGTGACTTTTGTGGGAAAACTCCCTTTTTTCATTCTAAACCTTGAGGGGAAAAACACACCTGTAACATTTAGGAGTCTCTTATTATTTCTAAAAACATCCTCAATTACTGTAAGCCCCTTTCTTATACTATTATTATTTTTGTAGAGGTAACCATAACTTCTCCAGTAGGACTCAGATGAGGGTGTTGCACTTCCTTTTCCTTATACATGTGATGTTTTGGTGTTGTTGTTGCTTTGTTTCTTTCCGTTAACGGTCAAGTGGGAAATAAGTATGTTTTGAGTTTCTCTTTGTATCCTATCTACTGTTATGTTTGGCTGTGAATAAGTTTGGCTGTGAAAAAGAAATATGAAGGACAGACCATCTTTTTCTTTTTAGAAAGGGGCAGGTCATATAAGATTTGTTTCTTCTCCCTGCTCCTTTTCGCTCAATGGTGTGTTTGTAGAGACATGTTTTGTTGGCAATTGTACATTGGGTTTTGCGTACCATGAGCGGAACAAATACAAATGAAAATGAAATGAAATAACAGCTCTTACGTTTGGCTGACTGGCCATTCAAGTTGATGATTGAAGAAGATTGAACTCATTGTCATTACGTAGTACAGGTACAATGTAACGAAACGGTTTCTCTGCATTTGACCTAGTGTTAGGAGCAGTGTAGGGAACGGTGCCTTGCTCAGGGACACCTCGGTCTTTCCGGGACTTGAACTGGTGACCTTCCAGTTGCCAAGCCAAGTCCCTATATGGATTTCTCCACCACCGCCCTTTATAAATATTTGACTTATTATGATTCTCTTATACTTCTCTTAACTTAACAGATTTAGGTGTTTCTGATGTATAAATAAAAAGGATTAAGGTCTAAGTGGCTTAAGATACATGCATGATTTAGGAGGAAAACTCACTTTAATTTGAGTTAAATCTCACAATTCTAAACCTTAAATAAAAACACAACTAGCAGAGTCCTCTTCTCCTGACTGGCTGTTCAAGTATTTTACTTATTTGTATCTAAAACTTCTATTAGCTTATTGTTATTTAATAACTTTTTAGTTTTGACAGTTAATTGAAAATAGTGTTTGGATTGAGGCTTCAGATTTAAGTGAAATGCATTATTTCCCTTTGGGGGGGGGAACTCACTTCATAATTGATTAAATCTCCCACTTTTCATTCTCACCCTTGGAACAAAAAAACCACACACCTCCACATTCAGGAGTTTAGTCTCCTGATGTCTCTAAACATCTTTAGCTCAGCCACTTTCCAACTTTATTTAAGTGTGGCTAACTGGCCATTATAAATGCCCTTAAGCTTTTAGTGTTTCTGATCTTTAAATAAATGGATTACGGTCTAAGTGGCTTAAGAAATATTTAAGGCTTGAACACCTCTACAATCTAATGAAATCAAGTTGAATATCCACTCCATACTTCTATATAAAGACACTTTAAATGTTCACTTCAAGCATTTGATTACATTTGGTGGTCATTTGTGAGGATGTGACCCAGAGGAAATGCATGATTTCACTTTGAAGGAAAACCCACTTCATTTTTTGTTAGATCTCTCACTTTTCATTACAAACCTTCAAACACACATCGGCACATTTAGGATTCTCTTTCTTGTGTCTTTAAACATATTCAATTCAGCCAATTTCCCTTTAAAGAAAATCATTACACCTGTGAAGTTTGGCTGACTCACCATTAATCAATTAACTTTGATATTGTTTTGAGAGAAAATTACTACTTAGTATTTAGGAACAGTGTTTGTCTATGCATGAATGATTTCACTTTGGAGGAACATTCCCTTTATATTTACTTTAATCTCCCACTTTTCACTTAAAGCTTGAATAACAACACACTTGCCAATTAAGGGGGTTTCCTCTCATGTCTCTAAACATCCTAAGTTCAACCTCTTTCAACTCACGCTTGACACATTTGAATGTTTTAAGTGTTCATTACTGTGCATTGTCCCTGCCAAATAAACGATTAAATAAATGTTAAGGAACAGTGTTTAAGTGTGTTTATTTAAAGTGGTTATGGGGAAAACACATGATGTTTGTTGCTAAATCTCCCACTCTTCATTCTATACCTTGAATAAAAACACACATCTGCAACATGTAGGAGTCTCTTCTAAACATCTTTAATTCAGCCACTTCCTCTTTCTTTTATTCAGCCAAAAATTGGTTATAAAAATATTAATGCAAGCCACTCGCCTCCCCTCCTCTCCCTCTCCTATATCTTTATCTGTCTCCCCCTCAGGGACTCACAGTCCTATTAGAACAAATGACGAGGGGCTCGGGCGCTTTTGTGGAAAAAGGCGCACGGCAGACGGGCGCGCGCCTGTCCTATTATGTGCGACACATGATCAATAGGGCGATAACGCAGCAACATCAATATAAGCGACAGAACAATGAGGGATATCATCGAACATCTATCTTAATATAGCCGACTACAAGGGCCGTCTGACAACCGAGGCAGCTCATGAAAATTCCGCCCCACGAATCTCCCCCATCTCCTCCCCCTCAATAGATATGCACACACACACTCCCAAACACACACACACACACACACACGATGCAGCTGGCGCGGCTATTATTTTCCCATTTCAATTTGACACCCTCTGCCTTTCATGCTAATTCTATTATTGTAGGAAGTTTATGTGATTCCGTATCACTAGAAATCGGTAATGTCTAATAACCCTTTGGGGCTGAAAGGAGGAGGAGGAGGAGGAGGATGAAGAAAAAAAAACTGCCTCCAGAGCCATGGCAGCCAGTGGGAAAATAATTACTTTCATATCAAAACTCAGCAGGAGGCGCAGGGTCCTTATAGCCCGCAGCCACTAACCTCATTCCAGCTCGGCCTTTCAAATGAATAAATTTGTTAAAGCAATAAATACAAACAGCCAGACGGACTTGAGCCTCCTATACAGAGAAAAAGGAGGGTTTATCTGCTGTAACACGACAAAACTCCAAGGTTCTGCCACACAGCAACCCCCACCCCCTTTTCAATATGCTCCTAGAAAAACAGTGATTCAATTTAAACAATAACTTTATTTATCAAAAGTGTTTACATATAAATATCTCGTTTTTTTTACAATATCTGAGGATTTTCGTTGTGTGTGAGATGTTTATTGTCGCCTAGATTTTAATAGGTCACTAAAAAAAGAGAAAGAACCTGCTTCTAAAGGCCTACAAATATGAAGACAGCCACTAGCTTCTTAAAAGGGGCGCCATCTGGATTGATCACACGTTATGATTAAAAAATAGATGAGAATTAGGTCTCCTGATTCCTGATATGTTTTTTTCCGAGTGTCTCAGCAGAGCTTTGGGAATGTTTGAATAGTCTGAGCGGTTGTTCCTGGTCCTTTGTTTATGTTTGCGCTCCTTGCAAAGTGTTAGTCCATATCGACATCCTCTCCATCTGTTCCGGGTGTTTCTTGACAGTCTGTGTTTGCCTTGAGACGTTCAGAGAGGGCTGGGGACGCCTCGCTCGCACCCTTCTCTTCGGCACGCAGCTCGGCAGCTTGGCAGCCATTTGTCAAACTCTTCTCCTCGATACTGTCTCTGCACGGAGAGGAGCTGAGCCGTGCCTGAACCTCAATGTTAGGAGAAACAGGGAATCTCGCATTGCTGCTGAGAACCTTCAAACTCCTCTCCTCCTTAATGTCTCTGCCCTGAACCTCAATGTTAGGAGAAACAGGGAATCTTGCATTGCTGCTGAGAAATGTCAAACTCCTCTCCTCCTTAATGTCTCTGCTCTGAGCCTCACTCTTAGCCGGAGGAGAAACAGGAAGTCTTGCATTGCTGCAGTCACCTCTGTCTCCAGCCGCTCTATTGCTAATGTGATTGTTGTGCTCCGTATGATCCGAGTTCAGAGGCTTAGAGACAAAGCTGGAGAGGTCAGGGCTTCCTTCACTCGGCACAAACATCTGTCCCAGACACGGCGAGGCCTTCAGGGCTGCTTGGGGCACCAGAAAACCCAAGGGCTGATGGGTAATTGGGTAAAGCAAGAAGTGGCCTTTCCCTATGAGAGTCCTCTGGCTGGGCAGCGAGGGGAAGTCCAGCTGAGGTTTCCGTCGAGGCGTGACGTCGGAAAGGAGGCTCTCCACGCTGAAAGGGTTTCGTTTCTGCAGGGCGGAGGACCTGGGACCTCCGGGGCTGGAGCTGAGCGTGAAGCTGCCCGGAGAAACCTGCTCCGGTTCCCCTGCGGTTCTTTGGTTTTGGTGGTTCTGTAGTGGGCTGAAGTCATGTCGTGTTTGGTCACAGCTGGATTCAGTTTGGTGTCCTCGGTCTGCAGATTTGGAGGCGGGCAGGTCGAGGTGAATACTCCCACTGACGCTCGGACACTGCTGCTCGCTGTCGGTGAACTGGGAGACCCCGCTGTCGCTCTCCGAGCCCCCCGGCGTGTGGAAGCTGTCCCCGGACAGGAGTTTGTTCTGCGACTTCAGCAGCTTCCTCTCCTGCTTCCTCTTCTTCTTCTCGGCTCGCTCTCGGTCCCGGCGCTGGATCTCCTCGGGGTCCATGGGCTCGCCGCTGCAGGTGGTGGGGTGGGAGTTGTGAGCAGGCCGACCCGGACCCTTCTTTGTGTTCTCCTTCTTTCTCCATTTAGCTCGGCGGTTTTGGAACCAAACCTGTGCACACAAACACACACATATGAATAAACACAAAGGTGGAAACTCGGCACATGAGAGGATTTTTGTTTGGAAGTAGTTCCTAAGGTCAATCAACATCTGTCAAACACTAAGGTTTGTAAATTGGTTCAGTTAGTTCTGAAATGAGTTGATGGAGGGATTAGTCCTGGTTTAGACCTAAATGCTTGTTTTAGCTTCTCTGATTAGATTTCTTTCCACTTTTTTCTCAATTTGGTTTTGCACGTTGGTTTTGGACCCAAACCCATGCACACAAACACACACACATGAAATAAACATTGGTGGAAATTTGGCACATGGTATGATATTGGTTTGGAAGTAGTTCCTTATGTCATCATCTGACAAACACTACGGTCATGGTTGAGAATATTCAGATTTGCTTTAGCCATTTGGTTCCATTTAGCACATCGGTTTTTGAACCCAACTGACACACACACACACACACACACACACACACACACACACACACACACACACACACACACACACACACACACACACACACACACACACACACACACACACACACACACACACACACACACACACACACACACCACACACACACACACACACACACACACCCACACACACACAAAAAACACACGAAGGTGGATATTTCGCACACAAGAAACACTGAAACGTTGACTTCAATTAAATGTATTGCACATAATTGTATAAGGTTAGTTGAAAGCAATAATATTAACTTGAACCTTATAGTTTGTATTCAAACTTTATAGTATTGCTTTCAACCAATCTAAAAACATTTATGTCATAAATTGGTTCAGAATATTCATATTTGTTTTAGTAGTTCTGTTGGAACAAGTTCTGAAATTAGTTGATTAATGGATCAATCCAGATAATTAAGTGTCAAGAACTTCCGTAATCAATTAATTATTAAGTCACTTACTTAGGAAGGTCCCTTTAGCTTTCCTGATTAGATTTATTTTCAGCTAATTTTCCAATGTTTATAAGTAAGTCAAATATATTTCTGCTTTGGAGAGTTGGTTGGAGAAGAAAAGGCTAATTGAAGACATTACCTTGATCTCTGGGGAATTTTACAGACTAAATAATCATAAAAGCAATGGTTGAGTTAATTGCCAATTAACATAATTGATTCATTGGGACAATGATTAAACATGTGTTATTAAGCAGGGCACTGATTTAGTTTAGGCTAGTTAACAGCTCTACGATGAAATTAAGTCCAATATCCCTGCAATAAACACTTCCCATATAAAGGCACTTTAATGTTCATTTTTGGAAATTATTTGATTAAAATTGGTGGTCATTTTTGAGGATCTTGAGTATTTGCGTTAATGTTTTTTGGATAAAAGTGTTCCTTATATTTTATATCCTTCAAGAGAATAAATCAGTGAAGTAGGCCTCACAGAAAATGTCCCTTCTGGTGTGACAACAACAGACCTCACACCTGCCATGCTGGAGTGATAAATCAGTGTCAGAGTGGTTATCAGATGCTAAGCACAAAAGCATATTGCCTCCAAATCCAAAACATATTCCACAAAGCCCTGAAACCAAGTGAAATCAGTGTCCATTCTGCATGTGTTTCTTGGTTTACTGCAGCTCTAAAGCGTACATTAGGTTAATAGGTCACAGCGGAGGACCAGCAGATGCACAGATGTGCCGCCGTTAATTACCAGTGAGGCTGTAATGGGAAACCCTGCCAATTACATTTAATTGTACCGTAGCTAAATCAGCCGTCTCTGTATGTTCGCCAGTGCGGGAAAGTAACTAAGTACATTTACTCAAGCATTGTACTTAAGTACACATTTGAGGTACACTGAAAAAAACTGAACCGTTGACTTTAATTAAATGTGTAATTTCAACAGATTTCACATAACTGTATTAGGTTGGTTAAAAGCAATAATATTAAGTTGAAAATGTTTGTATTGCTTTCAACTAACCTTATACAGTTATGTGTAATTTGTTGACATAATACACTTATTTAAAAGTCAACGTTTCAAGTCTTGTACTTTCAAGTTCATTTTATACTTCTATTCTACTACTTTTTTCTCCACCATATTTATTTTAAAGATGTATTTAATTACTTTATTAACTCAGATTTTAACACAGGAAAAGCTTTTCTAATTATGATTATTTGGTTAGATTAAACCATCACCCATTATATCCAAGTAACTAAAACCATGAGTTAGTTAATTAATTGGAAGCAAAATATTTCTTATTTTCTTAAATGTCAAGATTTGGTGCTCTAGCTTTGAAAAAAAAAAAAGATATTAAAATATTTTAAGCAATGAGTACTTTTACTCCCAATACTTTGAGTACAATTTCCTATTCGAACTTAAATACTTTTACTTAAGTACCATTCTCGATGCAGTAGGCTACTTTACTTGACATTTAGGGTTGTTTTTTTGTTGGTATTAGTAGGCTACTTTTACTCAAGAATCTGAATGCTTTTTCCACCACTGATGTTCCAGCACCTCCGCTCATTGGGCTTTACAACCCCCGGCTCTCCTCCCTCCGCAGCGGGCCAACAGAGGCAGCTTCCCCCGCCTCAGAGGCTCCCTGCCCGGCCTCTGGGTGCGCTCAGGGCCGCGTGTTCGGAGCTGATAACGCCGGGAGTTTAGCATGCAGAATCCGCGATCATTGCATAATAAGGACGGGGACACACCAACATCATGTGTGACAATGGCGCTTCTTATGAATTGTTAATGTTGGTTATATCTTTCCCCCGCAAACCTGGTGATAAAGGAGCGCTAAGCAGCTTGAGGGAACAATAATCTGAGGTTTAGGAGCGAAATCCCCAAACAACACACACACTGCAACCGAGAGCTGCTCTGTACCGCTTTCACAAGAGACAGGCGTGCAAGCGAATATATGTGGATCATTTAGAAATACATGAGAATATGTTAAATTAAGTAGCCTATATATCATATCCCATACATGCTTACCAAATAATAGGCCTACTTGAAAAACCTATGTCTTTCTGATATAATAATATTTTATTTTATTACAATTATTATTATTAAACTAAATAAATGGACATCTAATTCTGAAATGTGAAAGATGGGTATAACTTTTTATTAAAGTATCTGTATTTTCTTGCTCTAAAATAATTGATCAAAGACATATATTCAACTAATATATATTGTTAATGGTAATTATCATTATCATGCTTTTTTGTAATTCATTATTGGTATATTGCAATGCTAATTATTATCATGAGTTATTATGATTATCACCAGCTGTTATTCTTTTTTAAATATTGTTAATATTTCTATCACTACACAATAGCCCAATCGTGCTTTTACTTTCACTGTATTTTGCATTTATTGATAATGAAAAGAAATAAAAATGATAATAATGATAAAAAGAAAATAATGGATTTATCTTAAATTAGCCTAATCTGTTAAATTGAAATACCTAAATGTGCAAAAATAGATTAAAAACAAGGGTAACATTGTAAATAAACTGTTAAATGAATAAATATAGAATATAAGGTAAAAAAACAATACCATGTTCACCCCTTGGGTTGCTCAGTAAATAGCCTTGTTTTTATTAACCCATAAATCAATAGGTTGCCTCCATGCATAATTCAAAAGTGACCCTGTATTGATGCCTTCGTAATTGACAAATAGCTATCTCAGTAGGGGGTAGGCCTTCATTAAACAAACGTCCCTCTGACATTTTATATATGACATGTTATGCATATTTTTAACACGGAAGTTATACTGCAATTTTAACAATAACTCCAAACTATTTTTTTCCTCCATCTTTCAAAAAAAAAAAAAAAAATTCTCTTCAACATATTTGATTAATTTATTATTTACCTGAACCCTAGACTCCACGAGGTCCAGCCTGAGCGCGAGCGCCTCCCGCATGAACACATCCGGGTAATGACTCTCGTTGAAAGCCTTCTCGAGCTCCTCCAGCTGCCACCCCGTGAAATTTGTCCTCGTTCGTCTCCGTTTACAACCTGGACTGTCCTTATCCGGGTCCCCAGAATCTGCAGGGGTCGAGGTGAGTGTGTGTTTGTACAAGTGTGTGTTTATTTATGTGTGTGTGTGGGAGAGAGAGAGAGAGAGAGAGAGAGAGAGAGAGAGAGAGAGAGAGAGAGAGAAGAGAGAGAGAGAGAGAGAGAGAGCATAGAAGCGAGACGAGGACCGAGAGAGAGAGTAGAGAGAGAGAGAGAGAGATGGAGAGAAGAGAGCAGAGGCGGAAGTAGAGAGATGTAAGCCTAGGAAGCTTGAGGGGACTGATCATGGCTTGCATCATTTTGTTGTAAGGCGGTAGACTCTTATAAACATATGTTGAGTGATTCTTTTGACTCTAATAAATCAGTGCTACAAATGCAAGGCCCAAAGCTAAGACACTTTAATTTGTTATATTTAAACACATTTCACATAATTGCAAAATTAAGTTTGACGTATTAAAGAATCTGCAGCCAATTAGAATTTTACGAGTTGAATTATAAATCGTTGCCTTTATTGTAACCCCCAGTGCAGTCAAGTTATTGAACAAATATATTGAGCTTGCACATAAACTTTTTAATTATTAATTTTTAAATCACCAAGCTTCAAAACTTTGAAACAACCTGATTGCCTTTAGAGGCTGACTTTGTAGTTCTTAAAGCTTTCATCGGAGCCTAAACAATGTTTAATTTAGCATTTAAATTCAACAAAACACTGACTTATTTCGCCTTAAAACAGGCCAGTTTCATTTTATATTACATTGCATTGTTTCCACATCTATAACACATGAGATAAAAAAGAGCCAGGCATAGAGCTTGCACATACAAATGAGCTTGGACATAAACTTAAAACAATTAATATTTTCTAAATCACCAAGCTCTAAAACTTTGAAACAACATAATTGTCTACAGACTGACTCCAGTTCAAACAGCTTTGCTCAAAGCCTAACACATGTTTAATTTAGCCTTTACGGTCTGCACAAATCTGACTTATTTCGCCTTTATTTAAAATATCATGAGCGTGCCTTTTATCTAATAGCGTTTTATTTTTCTATCTTTACTTTCTATGTAAATTCCCCCTCTGTGGGAAATATAAAGGAATTCAGATTCTTAAAACAGACCTTTTACATTCACCCACTTTATATTGCCTTGCTTTGTTTCCACATGGGTCTACTTTTACTAATAATACGAGACGGGACAAAAAGAGCCAGGCCTACCTGAGAGTTTGAACTGCCCTCCGTCGGGCGACAGCAGCGGGTTGTTGACCACCGAGGCCGAGCAGGATCCGTTCAGTAATCCGTCTATAGAGAAGGGGTTGGCGGCCGCAGAGTGCAGCTGGTGTCCCCCCGCGAGCTCGTACAGGGAGTGATGGTGGTGGTGGTGATGGGCACCGAGCGAGTACGGGAAGCCCACCAATCCGCCCAAGGAGCCTCCGAACTGGGCGTGAGGATGCTCGAGTACCCGGCTGTCCATGCCGAAGTGAAGACGCGGAGAGGAGGGGAGGCAGTGTGGCTGAACATGCAGTCAGAAGAAAGTGAGGAAGAGGAGGAAGAGGAGGGAAAGAAGGACCGTTTTCCTGCAGCCACGGCACGGTGTGTTCAGGGACCGGGATATAAAGTGTGTGTGCAGAGACCGGGATGTTAGTGTGTGTGCAGACACCGAGATGTTAGTGTGTGTGAGACCGGGATTTTAGTGTGTGTGAGCAGGAGCTGTTTCACGTTTACGGTCCAGCCGAGAGATGTCAACCCTGCTCCTTTCTCTCCAATAAGAAACGCTAATCGCCCCGTGACGTCAGAGGCGCGGTTAATGGAGAGAAGGCAGAGCACGAGGAATAAAGAGGAAAAGAGAGAGAGGTTTTTTTTTTTCTTATTCCCGGATCGATGGCTAATTACACCTGGCGTAGTCCTTTAATTCAGCCCTGTCAAAACAATGAGGCGCGTGGACATTGTCGCGTGATTGATAAGCTCACTCCATTATTTCTCATGGATATCACGTTTATTTAAAGCCTGTTTAAGGAAACATGTTTTTTTGTAACCCTCCTGTCGTGTTAGTTTCTCCCTCCTTACTTTGGTGTTCCCGGTCTGTTTGAACTGCTCTTACTTTAACACAAAAAACATTAGACATCACCACATTTTATTTAACACCCTTTTAAGCTTTAAACAATGTAATAACTGTGAATAGCTGCAGTAAATATACGAAGAATAGACACTGAAAATGTTTTCCAAAATTAACGTTTTGTGGATTTGTGGGTGTTACAAAGTTAACTAAACCACTCAAAATGCATTGAAAGCAGCAATTGTATATTCTACTGTGGATATCATAAGGCGTTGAGGCAATCAAATGTAAAACACTATATTTATTATGATTGATGAAACTAAATTGGTCAGATTTGACCCGAACAAGACAGCAGGGTTAGACTTTAGGTAAATTAATCTTTCCTTCTCCATTTCTCTTTTCTTACTCATGCGTGCAGTTGCGCTCCCGCATAGTGTGTGCGTGTGTGTTTTTGAGTGTGTGTGTAAGTGTTTTACAGGGGCATTCAGGGCCAGATTGATCCAATAACATCGCCTTTATCATCCCCCCCCTTTTTCCTGAGCTGTCACATTGCATTTTAGACTACAAGCCTCTCTCCATCTCCCAGAAACACACACACACACACACACACACACACACACACACACACACACACACACACACACACACACACACACACACACACACACACACACACACACACACACACACACACACACACACACACACACACACACACACACACACACACACACACACACACACACACACACACACACACACACACACACACACGTATCATTATCTGGATTTTTCACCTGAGCAGCTCACACAGTTTAGTTGTTAATGACGAACAAAGTGGTTTGTAGCAACATGATGTGACGTTTCCCAGAATCCAATACCTGCATGCATCGTTACAGGACAGGTTTTAAATGCCATTTATTTTTGCATGAGTTTATTAACAGGCTCGTTTTGTACGTTTGAGTTCACCATTTGTGCATGAACCATTTGCAACTACAGCCTTTTTGCTGATTTCGTCAAACAAGATGATCAAAAATGAAACAAGAGCAATCTAAGAAGCGTTCATCATATCAGCCTGATATTGAAATTGCAGCACAATTGCAAACAAACATAAGACAAATGACAATACACCTTTTTTGTAAGCATTACATTAACATTTAGAAGCTATTCAATTTTACGCTGGATACTGATTATGATAATTTATGATCATGTAATTGGCAGAACAACATCACATCAAGGTATGCTAGCTTTTCTGAAGCTTTAATTCAAATCACATGGCAACTGGGCAAACTCCATATGCTGATGAAGAATATGTGATCTCACATTGCATCACATTTCTTTAGCTGATATCCAAAGAGTGTTACAGTAAGCTCAATAAGCAACAAAGAAACAAACTAAAAAGCAAGAATCCTGCAAGTACATTAGCTTTCAAACCTGTGTACATGCTACAAATATGATCAAAGATATTGACAATATATAGCTACTATGCATCTTGAGGGAAGATTGTTTTGTCATCTCCTGTCTTTCTAAGGTTAATAAACACCTTTTAAACTTGGTTAGCTATAAGAGAAACTCAAAATAAATGGATACCCAGTTAATTGCTCCACTAAATTCTGTCCTCCACGTTAAAGTCATTGGCCTCTTCTTCCACCAATCGATGACAGTATAGAGCAGTGCACTTTTTAAACCCTAATAAACAGTATTCATTTTTCATGTTGATAAATACCTTTTTTTTTTTTACTATGCTACACATTATATTATTGATTTTGGCAATTGATATAGGATTCAACCTGCAGCCGCTTTATTGAATCCATTTTTTACATTCAATCAGGTAGTTAAAGGTTTGTTATGTGTCTTTTACACAAAAAAACGACACAAAAATAAGCAAAGTAATTTATCCAGATAATGTTTGCCCTGGTGTTAAATCTTATAGAGAGATGATGACTGTTCACATATACTATAATTGTGGCAATATTGATATTATATTGGCACATACTGAGATTCACACCATTACTGCATGCTTGGCATTCAGTCTGCACCTTAAAAAGGCCTTTTTTTTTTTTAAATAACTGTACTTAAACACAATTAATACATAAAAACAACTTGGACTACAGTTAAAGGTTTTCAAATATAACATCTCAAAGTCACAAAGGCTTGTTGCAGACCAGAAAAAACGTCTTATTTCCATTCCAAATACCTGTTTAAATCACAAGCTCTCTTGGACTTGATTCAAATGAAAATGATGAGGTTTAATTACTTGAGTGCACTTACCGCTTACACTCAATACTGTATCAAACATGGATGTCATACAATACATATACTCCATACAATTGGACATATAGGACAGATAATACAGCAAAAACAGTAAAAACAGGTTCTCTTTCTGTCATGTACATGATGGGGTTGCTATTTGGTTACTAAGCTGATCATTTCCTCAGTTTTCCACCACTATCAGTGGCACTTGAGGTTAACGACATCTGAACTCAGGTTTGTTTTGTACCTCTTCTTTGAATAATGATCTCCTTTTGTATAACACCCTCCACACAATGGACACAAAGCCTTAAATGGCACAGTGGCTAACAAATGGCAATAGAAAAACACAAATACTGCTAATGGAGTTAGTGTGCCCTGGTGGTATAAAGTCAACCTCCATTATATTGCTCCACCATGTGCAGTTTAGGAAGTCTTTCAACCAGCAGTCAGCGTGTGCAGGGCGTTGGTCATACCGAGCAGAACAAGCATGAAATTAGACTTCTTTCTCTCTTTCTCTTTGCCTGCTCTGACTCCCAAAATAGACACTCTAATAAAAAAGTATCTGGCATAATAATCTCTGAGAAAGGACACAAAAATCTCGCCTATAGCAAGCAGGGCCAATTTGAAAGACCTTTTAAAGATAGTGTTGAATAATTTGATCCCGGGTCCAAACATCTTTGCGCCCTCAGGATGGGAAAACCCAAAGACACTGAGTTTCTGTAGGTTTTTTTAAGAAGCTATGTAATAACAATTTCAGGGGTAATGCCTTTTTTACTTTTGCATCAATCTTGGACATTCTTGTAGGAAACTTAAATCACTAATCCAATTCAAGTTAGAGTATACTTTATTGTTAATAAAGAGACAGTATCACTGGATAGAATACTTCTTATCATTTTTATAAATAAACACCTGCTGAAAAACCTTTAGACAAACCATACTGATATAATTAACTGTTCATAATACAACAAATAGGGGGGGGGGGAGTGTGTGGGAGAGAAACTCCCTCTTTAGGGAACTTTGGGATTTTAGCCTTTGCAGACCATTTACATGCACTAAAACCTATATAACACACTACAGGAAAGGGGAACCCCAAGAAAGCATAATATGGCCTCTTTAAGTTATTCCATGTAATGAAAATATACATTTTTGTTGGTTCTCTTTCAGCTAACATTTTATTTTAAACAATGCATTTATTTTTGCAATCACAAACAAAGACATTTGATGCAAACTGAATACAACATGTTGAAATGTTGAGCAAAAGGGTGTCTGTCTGGGTGTGAAGTAAAAAAATGATTACTCCAATTAAAATGTGAAGTTATCCTATTGAGTTGAGGGTCTTGTCTAATGCAGGGGAAATGGTGCTCGAATTGAAGTGTGCGTTGGAAAATGAAAGGTTCACAAAATTCACAATCATAGCAGAGGCCAGGAGCAACTGAGTGTCCAGGTGGACATCTTTGGGGGGAAAAATGGGGGGGGGGGGGGGGAGGGAGGGGGAGATGGAGGGAGGGAGGGAGGGAGATTATACATATAAATTGTAAACGGTGTCGCAGGGGCCAAATCTTGCCCGAGGCGGTGACTGCTTCATTTTGTGTTAAATTTCTTGACAGAGAGCCACCCGCGTGCTGGTGAATACTGAATGGTAATCAGAGCTGGTTGAATAAGTGCCTCCCCCCTCTCTCTTCCATTACTGTGAATTAATTCGACTTTATTTATCCAATTTCTGGAGCTGACAGAATGTTAATTTGAGCTGAGATTTCTCTCTGCTGTTCTCCCCGTGACCCTGTAGCCCTGGGATTCGCGTGTTGTAATAACCTAAATCTTTCACCAGAAGCTCCGATAATTGTTACCTTATTAGCATGTAAATTGTTTAATTAATATTATTATGAAGAACCATATAATCCCTCCGTTACTTGACCCTGAGTCCACACATGAGCAGGCTTTCTGCATTTCAATGTCTAGTTTTTTTTAAATGGACTCTTTAATGTTGGGGCTGTTATAAACCCCTTGTTCCCCAATCTCAGAGCAACTTTGAACGGCTTGAGAGGGGCTTTTGATGTCCCCCCGTCTCTATATCTCTCTTCTGCTCTCTCCATTCCCTTTTTATTTCTTTGCTGCTCTTTCTGATGTGCATTTATATTGCCATTTTTGAACATCAAAATCCAACGCCTTCTTGTCATTTGCTCATAAAAGCTCTTTTTTTATTTCAAGCCCCCCTCCTCTTTCACTTCCCAGCCAAACACATGCAGTGCTCGATGAAAAGCAGCCCTTGACATGAGGTCCTAAGAGACCGCAGCATTTAAATTCGCTTTTCTTCCTTCCTCCTCCTTTTTCGCCGGGCACGAGTGACATTGTCAGATGTTAGCTTTAATTAATTTGATAATAAGATGGGCGACTCACACACAAGCCAGGGTTGGGTTGCTTTGCCTCAAGCCTTACTCCCCCCTCTCATCTCTATGCAGACAACACAACCAAACCCACTTAACCAGAAAAAAAGACTGTGCTGAAGTCTGCCCCAGCTATATGCTCACAGTACTTCAATGCAACACACCCTGTATATCCAGTGATCCGATCCTGGGATTAAACATACTGTACAACAAATCCAAGATGAAAACAACCTGAAGAGGGCGCTCCTGTTAAAAATGTTACATTTGGCTGTGCTATAATGAAAGCAGACATGTTACATTTTTGAAAACCTACACGTGTGATATTTTGACTAGTGTGTTTAAGAAAGGGATGGGATTTACATTTTCTAAGAGGCCTTATTGTGCTTTTTGGGGGTTTTCCTTTCCTGTAGTGTGTTATATAGGTTTGTGTGCATGTAAATGGTCTGCAAATGGTAAAAGGCCAAAGTTCTGTTCAAAGGGAGTTTCTGTCCAATACACTCCCCCCCCCCCCTTGCTAGGAATTTTTGTACAAACATTCATGGTACCCAGAGGATGGTTCCTAATCATTTTGGTGCTTCCCTGATTTTTCTCCCCACCAGAGGTTGCACTTCTGTGACCTTTTCATCTATCGCCACCATCTGGCCAACGTCAAATGAGGTCCAAGACTTTGGTTTATCATCAAATACATTCCCAACAGTTTGTAGTTTGTGCTTTCTGTTTAGTGCAAATGACCCTTGCCTCACAGAGCTGCTCACAGGGCTGTAGTTTTGTTAAATTATTTACAGTGTCAGCTATCAGTCATTTACCTGTAATGGCCTACACCAGGATATAGGCCCCAGACACTCAATTTGTCATGGGTTAATCTCTTCAAATCAATATATAAATGCAGAAGCTGTAAGTAAAGGGACAAGGTTTTGGTATCGGTAGTGTTCAAACAAACTTAGCGGGAGTGTTTACGTGTTCGGTGTAATGACGTATAACGGCCGCGACAACTTCTGTAGTCCTATTCAGCCACTTGTTAACAACCATCGTTTTTCAGACACGTAAACTCTTCAGAAATCACCAGTGGGGTCACTGCTGATGTATTTAATGCCGTAGAACAAAACGTGATCCGTCTCTTAAATGTGTGTCAACCACAGACCTTATTTCCAGCTATTTTCCAAAATCCTATGGAGAAATTGCATTGCTTTTTGTCGAAGGAACCGGATGTGGTAACTTCCGGGTTTTAGGACGCGTCACTGTGGCACTCTAGTGCAACCAGAGTCTCAACAGGAGGAGATTTGGGTTTTAATATGTTCTCCTTCAAGCCCCTCAAAGGCCTTGTTTAGTATTTTACTTGGTCACCAATTTTTCTTTGCAGTCCAGAAATCTTCAATCATAACCCCACCTCATTCGTATTTAAAGACCACCACTAACTATATATAAAATAAATGTGTCCGACTCAAAGCTAAACTTGTGACCACCAGTTAGCAAACAAGCTCCCAAAATAAAACCATTTTAAACTGATGCTATTCATCCAATTTCTCTCCTGGATTAATTTAAGACTGGTTTGTTAGTATTTAGGGTTTAGTTTAGAATATATTTTATTATGGAGCTCATTTTTAACATCACGTTTTCAGACTGTTCTTCACCTGAGGTTACCTGTCCCGTTGGGGAAACATGCCCTCAACAATCAAATGTAGGTCCTTCATTCACATTGCAGTAAGGACATGGAAACACTGCTGCTGAACAACATTCTCATTTTGTAGACAACACTAAACTGTGATCATGTATGTTAGTAAGAAATAGAAATCTCCTTTGAGCCACAAAGCCCTCAATATGCCTCTTGAGAGGAGGATCCGGGCATATTTATGTTTTAATTAGCAAACTAAGGTGAAGCAGCGGAGACTTAATTACTCAATTACTGCCTACAAGTTAATTTTTAACTATCCTGAAATGAGGTCAGTCATTATTTAGGTGATTGGTTGATAATTAAGAGTCTAATCTAAATTAATTGTTGGAAAGGCGGTTTTTGATCCTGCAGTGCGCTTTGTGCAGCCCAAAACCTCTCCAATTAAAAGTGGAGGGATTTAACGTATTGATGTTTTGTTTTTTTCCACAAATCTTTTTCCGACACATAATGGAAGCTTTGATAATTTAGAAAAGGAAATAACCCATTTCCAGCAGAGTGTTATAGCTCCTTCTCTCTAATTATGAACTTTTCCTCCATCTAATTATAAGGGTTGTTTTGCCTCTGGCAGAATATTGTGGGAAAATTGTGATTGATTTAAAGTTATAATTCACCTCTTGTTTGTTAAATTAAACATGGTGCCTTTGAAATTCTCCCTATGTGTGTATATTTAAAGGGGCCCTATCGTTTTCAGGCTCATATTAGTATGTAGTGTCTCTACTGTGACATGTCTCCATGCTTTAATGTTCAAAAGGCTCTTTATTTGTCTCATACTGCCTGTGCTGCAGCACCTCTTTTCACCCTCTGTCTGAAACCAGGGCCCAGTCTGCTCTGATTGGTTAGCTGGCCGGCTCTGTTGTGATTGGTCAACCGCTTAGAGATGTCCCGCCCCTTAGCCTATTAAGTACAATGTGTTGGAGCGCTAGGGAATAGCAAAGCAAGTGTAACATAGTGATGTCACCATGTTACAGAAGTAAACAAAGGAGTTCAATGAAAGCGTTTCAGGCAGAGGGGAGGATGTGGGAGAGAAACGCCCTCTGTAGGGAAAACAGGGATTTTAGCCTTTGCAGACCATTTACATGCACAAAAACCTATATAACAAACTACAGGAAACGGTGAACCCCAAAAAGCAAATTAGGGCCACTTTAAAAATAAATGTAACAAAGCCACATTTCCTCTGGAGCCATAACTCCATTTCAATTAAAAGTAACTTATCACCTTTTCCTAAAACGTGCCTAATATGCCAACAATGTTCCATGCTTGAAAGAGTCCAAAATGCCATTTTAATTGTTATCAGCGAGTCGGATCTCCCCCTTCACTCTCCCTCTTTCTCTCCTCCTTCTGCCCACCCCCCACCCCCTCTTTTTTTCCTTGGCTGTCTTGGCACAAGCCACACGGAAATAGACCTAATTAACCCCCCTACCCCACAGGGAAATCCGCTATGCAAATTACCATTTTCAAAATAAAGTAATGATATCATTTGAGAAATGGTGACGGCAATTTTTCATGCACTGGCAAGTATTTGCATATACGTTTAAAGCAGCACAATCAATACCTTTCTTCTCATCCATTCATCATCGCGAAAATGTGTGTTAGTGTGAGTTTGTCTGTGCCTGTGTGTGTGTGTGTGTGCGTGCGTGCGCGCGTGCGCGTGTGTGTGTGTGTGTGTGTAGTGTGTAGAAGAGGGAGGATTTTTAAACAAATGCTCAGATCTGATGGACACAGAGGAAGAATGGATCAGTTTATTCGGACACTGGCGGGCTACTGGAGCCCAACAAAACCATCTGCTGGGAGTGAAGTGATGGAGGGGTGCAAAGAAAGAGGAGGAGAACCACCCCCCCCATCAACCTCCCCTCCTCACCCAAAGAGCTCAGCTTAAAGCCGCCCTGTAAACGAGGAAAGATGTTTTGATTAGGAAGCAAGTTCACACGCATCTCATTTAAAGCACGTTAATGAATAGCTCAGTCAGAGTGGCCTCTGTTTGAAACAAAGGTTTTAGCCTCATTGATCCAAACCCTCATGGTTTAGGTTTTACAGTGTAAGCCACTTTACATCTTAGTATTTAAACATCTCATCTTATACACATACTGTTGTTTGTGTTGTCTTAAAGGTCCAAAGTATGTCTATATAACAATTTTAAGTTCAGGTACAGTTTTGAAAGGCAAGGCAAGTGTTTTTTTATAGCACCTTTCAACACAAGGAAATTCAAAGTACTTTATAATGAATGAAAAACATTAAGAGCATTACGATCTGCAGCGGAAACAGATTATAAAATGACATTTAAAAACTGTCATTAATCGGCGAAGAGAATATCATTAAAATTAAACAAACTAAAATAGAATAAAACAGGTATAAATTACAAGAATGAAAATGACAGTGCAGTTGAAATGATGAGACAATATTGCACTTTATGTAATATGTTGATTCATGCATAATAAATCCTCAAGTTACATAATTCACAAGTTAAGGCATTGAACATACAAAGGGATAACACTGGTTATAGAGGTTATGGTTTGTTTTTTTAATCCTATATTGCGTTAGCAGCAGTTTCATCAATGTTTATAATTTAATGAGCAGATCTTATTCTTAAAAGTTCGTTTTTGCCTTCAATGATGGATTGCTAATCCTTAAGAAATGTAACACTAGTCTGCAAATGTTTGAAACAAAGTATAACATATCAGTGCAGATCAAAAACGCATACAGACTTTTCAATATGCTCATTGTGCTGCTCAAGGGAAAGAGGTCATATTCTCATCACTGTAAAACAAACATAATTACTTGTATGGTATTAAATTAGCTGAATGAGCGCTTCAGATCACAAATCTTAATAGCTTTGGCCATAGTGTTACTTTTGGAGGCCATCTGCAAAACATCTACAGGTATGTAGATGCTGTTGGATCTCCGCAGATCATCCAGCAAATGTATTTGATCTTACATTTTTATGACTCTCCTTAAAATTATCTATTTAGAAACTCAGGTGATTCAAGGGTTTCCTCAGTGTGTTATATAGGTTTTAGTGCATGTAAATGGTCTGCAAAATCCCTGTGTTCCCTGCCTGAAACGCCTCCATGGACTCCTTTGTTTACTTCTGTAACATAATGACATCACCATGTAACACTCGTGCTTCTATTGGCTAACGTTCCAACACAAAGTACGTGATATCTTTAAGCGGTTGACCAATCACAACAAAGCCGGCCAGCTGACCAATCAGAGCAGACTGGGCTCTGGTTTCAGACAGAGGGTGAAAAGAGGTGCTGCAGCACAGGCAGTATGAGAAAAAAAAAGAGCTTTTTGAACATTAAAGCATGGAGACATGTTTCAATAGAGGAACAACATATGAACCTGACCATGAGCATTATAAGGCCCCCTTTAAATCTCCTTAAGGATACGATGACAAGAACCAGCTGATTTTTTGTATTAAACCTAATTGATATAGTTGTGATATCCACTTAGGAGTTCAAATGTTGTCCAAGAGTCTATCACACAGCTGCAGGATTCCCTCACATACAGACATTTAGTTAAACATACATTATCAGTTCAATATATATAACTTTAATTACGACTAAAATAATAAAACTGAGCCACTTAACTTCAACTAATCACATAATCCATGATTCATCATTATTGTTGTAGATACAGTAGACATTTAGAGGAAAGAAAATTATTCAGATATTAAAGCCCTTTCTCTTTTACTATACAATTAACAGTTCTCTTTCAAACAAGAATCATTGTTCCTGCAGCTCTTCTTAGTCTAACAGCATGCAGTGGATGGCACGCCGCCAAAATGACAGGACAGTTTAAACAATTAATGCTCAGAGATATCAGCCAGTGAGGGAACTCATTCCAGATAAACTGCCAGTCTGATGATACCCTCTGGAATATCCCATCCTAACATATGCCTAATTGTTTACTACTGCTTGTTTACATAAATACAAAATGTTGCAGGGGGGAGGAGGGGGAGAGAGAGAGAGAGGGGGGAGAGAGTGGAGGAGAGTCACTCAGTACACTATAAGAGAGAGAGCCGGAGAATTAATAACAATTTGTGGCAGATAATTACTTATCAATTAAAGCTGTTATCCTGCCTAATTAGGCAACGTTCATTAAATTCAGCCAATTTAAACCTTAATCAAAGTTAGCAGGGCCTGACAGCTGCAGGAGGATCAGGGGAGCAGCGCCCCCTAGTGGAGGAGGAGGGGGGGACTACATCAGTGAGTTTTATTTTATTTTATTTGTCTAATCATTTGAGAATCAATAAGGAAAGGCTTTCTCAGTTGTATATGTTCTATTATGCATTTTTATTATTTATTATAATATTAACACGATGATGATGATGATGATTATTATTATTATTAATGTATTTGTATTATATATTTTGTTTATGGCTAGTACTCAGATTGGGCTTTTGCAAGTATTAAAACAATATATTATATGTGTTGTTGTTGTTGAATTAATGTTCAAGCCAATATGAATTCACTAATCCTTTGAAATAAATGTCTAGGAATAAAAAGTAAATAACTTCCTTCATAGTATTTCAATCAAACTGAAATAATAACCTAAGCTTTATTAAATCCAGTCCTCCCTCTATCCAGGCAATGTGTCCAGTACTTTATTTCTATCTCTGAAGGCCCAAGATTTGCTGTGGGGCAATTTGAACCTAATTTAGGAAGATGCACCGCTTTAAACACAATGTCATCCGAAATAATGAACTTCTGTGGAATAGATTTTGATCCAGACCGGGCCATAAGGGCAAGCGATGAAGTCAGACCTGCAGAAATCTGTAACTTAAAATCTGTTATGGATATTATGCAAATTAGTGACAGTTAAAACACATTTGCGGACATCCAGTGATGTATATTAGACGTTACTTCCAACAAAAAAGCCATTGTTATATTGTTTTAATCTGACACCAGCAGGAGCAGTTTAAGGTGATAAACATCAGGCATGTCTGTAACAGGTCTAACTTTAAATGAAGCAAAACATTCTCACCGCACACAAAGCTCTGGGTTTTCATTTGTTGACCCCACAGTAGCGGGAAACTGCCCTGTAGTTTTTTGGAGTAACTGTACTGTACTGAAGTGCATTACTTGTACTTGAGTTATTTCCCACTAGTGATGATTGTACCTGTCATTGTCATTGATTGTCATTAATATATCAATCTTTTGCAGTAGTGGAAGTAGTTTATACCAAAAGGTTCATTTTGAACTTAGCTTAGTAAAAGTACAGAAGCAAACGTACAGTATAAAACATCTAAAATATTAATTATACAAATTCCTCCATATAATAAGAAGAATATTTATTTATTTAATGAAAGATTGATAATGCAGTGTAAGCAATTTGGAGATATTTATTCACACATTTCTACTGTTAGGTAGTTTCATATTTAGAAAACAATCATATTTAATAAGCTTGCTTTTACTCATCTTACTTTTTATGTAAAATATTATTACTTAAAGTGACTTGAAAAATGTTAATATATTTTTTCATTTTTATTTTTTTTACATTGGAATTTAAATAAAAATACTTTTCAACTATGCCTATTGTTAAATGTAGTATTATTTACAAAAGCTTTATTAAAAACCTCCCCATACACATTGACTGGGTCTGTATCACCCTTCACCCTGTGGTCCCCCAGCTCTGGTGTTTGAAAGCCTTCACTTCCAAGAAGTGTAGTGGCCAATTGACAACAAAGCACGCGCTACTCGGGGCGCCTCAGCGCGAGGAACGAGTTAATTAATATTGGCTCTTGTTTGGTCTAGTTAATGAACGAGTGAATTATGCACCTCTGGGACCCCGCCCCCCCGATCGCTTCAAATTATCCCCCGCCCCCCCCCTCTCAGACATTGTCCTCCAATTTCCCCACTCTGATCCTGCACTGATGGGGTCCCTGTCACCACACACACACACACACACACACACACACACACACACACACACACACACACACACACACACACACACACACACACACACACACACACACACACACACACACACACACACACACACACACACACACACACACACGCACAATGGCGGTTAGACCAATTTCACTGGGGTGCCTTGCTGGTTACATGTGGAAAAGTCATAACAATTAGAGGTATATACATTTTTAGAAGTTATCATTCTTGTTTGTCATAATTAAAATGTTAAAGACATAAAAGTCATAGCCACAAAAACACTTAATTATTGGTGTTTGTTTCAGGAACAGAATTTTAGTCAAGGTCTAAGTTACAATCTTATTTTAATTATATAATTTTTTTTAAATACAAAAAAATCCTGTTTTTTTTGGTGACGACATAGCCTTTGCTGCAATGTCGTTTTTTTCTGGGGCCACATGGGGGTCCAAGCTCAGTGTTACAGGGGCACACACACACACACACACACACACACACACACACACACACACACACACACACACACACACACACACACACACACACACACACACACACACACACACACACACACACACACACACTACCCCTGCCGTCTCCATCTGTCTGTCTTTGTCCTGCTCGGGTGTGTTTTAGTTCTTTGTCTCCAGCACATATATTGACGCCTTTTTTTTGCCAGTTTTTTTTAATTCAATGCTTCTGCTCGACCTCGCATCGTCAGCTCAGGGTGGCAAATAACTTCCATCCCATTAACTCGTTTGAGAGGGGAGGCTAGTCAAACAAAGCTTGGCTGCAATCTGATCCTCTCTCTCCCTCACACACACACATATATACACACGTGCACACACAAACACACACACTGAGTCCTGTTGGTCAGAGAGGGAAAAAAAGATCCATATTATTTGCATTAAAAGCCTCGCACCGTGAAATTCATTTATAATTACAAAGCGGGGTGATGTGTGTGTTATGCAGATCAGGGTGTGTGTGTGTGTGTGTGTGAAGTGAGTGGCGCGGATTGGTTATTTTGTGATATGCTAACACAGAATGTATGGTGACAGATTGCAATTATCCCGTTATTGTAATTGTCAAAGTCAATTCACTGCAGGCTGAGTGCAGGCTGCATGAAAGATACATGACTTGGATTTGGTCTCTGTGACCTTTTTTTGTCAATCTTGTTAAACAGTCTCTGATTTAACAGACACACTGCTGTTTGGACATCACTGCAGGATTAACGTTGACAAGATGAAGGCTGTTTATTTAAAATTACGGTATTTTCAAAGTGTCTTTATGTCATTTAAATGTCTGGTAAAGTAATGTTTATTGAGAGAAGATGCTGCAAAACAGATGCAAATCTTTAATAAACCTGCAGACTGTTGTGTTTCATGACATCCTTATTAACAAAGTGTTGGCAGGATACAGTTTCCTTCATGTATTGTGAAACCACGAGCCTAATGAGCATCTTCAGTATATGTGATATAAAGAGTTTTTTGTTTTCAAAGTTAAACTGTGCTGAAATATCTCTTCCTGTTTCTCTGCTCATCCTCATGGACTTACAGCGCCCCCGTGTGGTAAAGAAGGTGTAAAGCACTTCTCAGCATGAATACAATTAGTAATATTAATAATAGTTATCATAATTATAATCCACAAATGGCTTTATAAAATAAACTGATATAAATGTATGAAATAATTAAAGGTGGGGTAGGTAAGTTTGAGAAACCGGCTCGAGATACACTTTTTGTTATATTCCATGGAATGCTCTTAACATCCCGATAGCAATGAATATGCTAATATGCAAAAGTGCTTTGACAAAAAATCCATAAAAAAATGTCATCTGTGGAAGCCGTAGTACTGTAAAAAGCACTTAAGGCTCACAGGCAGGTAGGCCATCCAGTTATTTTAGCCGGGCTAAAATAACTGGATGGCCTACCTGCCTGTGAGCCTTCCATCTCGTGCACAAACTTATCTCGTGCCCTCATTGGTCATGTGCGCGTTCGTGTGTGTTGGAGGAGGGGCTCTGTAAGGAAGTGGCAGATTTTTTCCGGCTGTGTATTTTCAAATTCTAGCTCACTCGAGCTGGTTTCTCCAAAATTACCTACCCCACCTTTAAGTGTGTAATATAAAACAACAGCACCGGCTCGAGATCGCTAGAATTTGAAAATACACAACCGGAGAAAATCTGCCACTTCCTTACAGAGCCCCTCCTCCAACACACACGAACGCGCACATGACCAATGAGGGCACGAGATAAGTTTGTGCACAGATGGAAAGCTGACAGGCAGGTAGCTCATCCAGTTATTTTAGCCGGGCCGGCTAAAATGATTGGTCGTACTTTTTACAGTATTACGGCTTCCAGCTATCTTAAGTGCTTTGTCAAAGCACTTAAGATATTCATTACTATCGAAATGTTAAGAGCATTCCATGGAATATAACAAAAAGTGTATCTCGAGCCGGTTTCTCAGACTTACCTACCCCACCTTTAAACTATAAGGCATACAAAATAGTAACGTTTGAAACACTGGGATTTAAAATTAAAATAATTCCTGAAGATAAGGGTTAAACAATACGCAATATATGTTTTTGAATCCGTATAGGTCTACATCAGAAAAAGTCAAAAATCAATTAAACATTTTTCAGTTTGTGCACTGAAAGAGCCTACTTAGCTGTTGCCAGGCAACCAGTGGAAACTCCCGGAAATTCTGAGCCAAAAAAAAAGCCATCAACATAAAACTGCTGAAAAAGGGTACATTTTATAAACAAGTTCATCTCAAATATATGCATGTTCAGAGGTGTGAAGTAACTAAGTACATTAACACTTAAGTACTGTCGTTCAGTACACTTTTGAGATACTTGTAGCCTACTTTACTTGAGTATTTAAATGTGTTGGTATACTTTGTACTTAGTCTACAAGTACAATCAATATTTATAGGCTATTTGTTGAGTTTTTTCTGCAATGAGCACTTTTACTCCTAATACTTAAACTACATTACACTTTACATTTGATTCTCGATGCAGTACTTTAACTTAAAAGTGAGTATGTGTACAGTGTCGTATCAGTACTTTCACTCAAGATGACTGCTTATTTTAAGGGTTAATTTGCTCACAGGAAAACAAATCTCATTTGTATTTTATTTCCTTAAAGGTGGGGTAGCCTATGTAATTTATTTCAGAAACACTTTTTGTTATATTCCATGGAATGCTCTTAACTTAACATCCCGATAGCAATGAATGAATATATTAAATGCTTTGACAATAGAGTGGCGAAGTCCCTCCCACTTACTTCCGGGGTATGGGACCTTATTCCGGAAAAGTTATGCATTGAAGTCAATGGGGAGAGAAAACTTATCTTTCGATCCCGTTTGAATTGTGCCATGAATTACACATATGATGTTTGTCAATCTTAAAAAATCATTTCCATGTCAAAAAAGTCACAGTTTGTCGTAAAACTGTTGAAATATAAGACTATGAAAAATACGTAACTAGAAAGACTACAAATCCCAGAGTCGCGTAAGTGATGTCACAATTGTTTACCTCCACCATTCAGATACCTAAGATCAGCGCAATATAGATATAATCTATCTATATGGCGCTGGCTAAGATAAGATAACTTTAACAAGATGCCTGTGTGCTTAGTACCAGGTTGTTATTATACCAGCAATGGGTCTTGCTCGTTCTTTTGCTTCCCGTCTGATGAAACGACCAGGAGTGGCTTGATCAAGTTAGCTACCTAGCTAGTAGCTAGCACGTTAGTTAGCATTACAGCCTTGTCATTTTTATTAGCCTTAACATGAAGTAACATTAAGTAACCCAAAATGTTAAACAGTAAGAGTAGTAGTCATATTTCGTGAACCCTTTGAATAGTACTGTCACCGGTGTGATCATTCTATAATACACCATTTAATTCCGGGGGAGAAATGCTAACGCTAACGTTAGCATCGGCGATCTTTTCTACTTCATGCTATCTGCACAAATGGTTGACATTAAACATTAAAACGACCAGGCAGTTCAGAGAGAATCAAAGGAAGGCAGGCTTTGCATGACATTCTTCAGGACGTGTTTCATTGTGGTGATAGTGAGGGTAGTCAATCGTTTGTTGACAAGACAGTAGTGACGGCCATCTTGGTGACGTGTGTGGTTGACGAGAGATGTAGTTCATTTAGCGTTTCACACAAACAAATGTGTTACTTCACAGTTTTACGGCACATTTTTTTTTTTTTGACTTGCAAAATTATCTTTTAAATTGACAAACATCATATGTGTAATTCGTGGCACAATTCAAACGGGATCGAAAGATAATCTTTCTCTCTCCATTGACTTCAATGCATAACTTTTCCGAAATAAGGTCCCATGGGGCTCAACCGGAAGGGGAGGGACTTCGCCACTCTATAGCCGGCCCGGCTAAAATAACTGGATGGCCTACCTGCCTGTCAGACTTCCATCCGTGCACAAACCTATCTCGTGCCCTCATTGGTCATGTGCGCGTTCGTGTGTGTTGGAGGAGGGGCTCTGTAAGGAAGTGGCAGATTTGTTCCGGTTGTGTATTTTCAAATTCTAGCGCACTCGAGCTGGTTTCCTCCAAAATTACCTACCCCACCTTTAAGAACTATTGTTTTGACTTAACGAAATAGCTTATAAACCAGACTAATATTCATTTAAATAATGTCTATTATCTGTTTTTGCGAATGAATTATTCATATAACTGATATTTCCACATATTTTCCCACCGTGTTTTGAAGGAGTGGCTGCAGCGTGCGGAGGCGATCACGTGACCAAAACGTGCCGCACACCTGCATGTGTTTGTGCCTAATGGAGCCCTTTCTGCCTGGTTGAAGCCTCTTATCATACATCCATGGTTGAAACACACACACACACACACACACTCTGCCGGTGTTATCTTATCAGCTGTGATGGCAGAGTCTCGGAGGGTCCAGCTCACCACGCTGTCCTGTGAAGCCCCTCTCCCCACCCAGCCGGCCCCGGTGGAGGTGAAGCCCCCCCCGGGTGTTGTTCAGGAGGAGAAGACGTGTTTGGACCCGCCTTCAGAACCCAGTTCGGTCCGCCTAGTGCTCAAACTGTTCGACCCTGATGAGAGAAGCTTTCCGGAGTTCAGCTACACTCGGCTCCTAGACAACAAGGTGGGATTTATTCCTCTTTTCTGATTAGAAAAGTTTACTGATGATTCAAGAGTTTAGTTTTCATATCAAAACATCGATCCATGACCAACTTTTCTTAACTTGTTAAATTGTGAGTAGTCTATATGAAAATGCAAAGTGCATGACCTCAACTTTAATAAATTAACAGACAATGAGGGTTGTTCTTTTAAATCATTGTTGTTAATCAATATCACCATACGGTGCATTTGAGACTTCCCCATTTCCAAAAAAAAAATCTGAGATTTTCCATTAAACTTCATATTCATTGTATTAAATATACGTTAGAAATGGATGTTGGTTAAGCTCCCACACTTTTTATAAATTAACTGCAAGTACATGCAAACAGCAAAATGTATCCACCCTGTCATGGACAACATTCAAAGAGTAAATACATTGTAATTACATAGTGATTATAAAATGTACATTTTCAGAAATGTTGGATAATAATGAAATTATGGCAAACTATTTGTACCATGTCCACCCTGTCATGGAAGGCTTGCTGACAGGGTGGACAATGGTACAAATAGTTTGCCATAATTTCATTATTATCCAAATACTTTTTCCATTAACTGAAATATATTGTTGAGAAAGGGACTATAGCTTTCTGAAAATGTACATTTTATATTATTTATGGAAGGCTTGCTGACAGGGTGGACAATGACAGGGTGGAAATGTGTGGCTAATATTAGCATTTAATGAGCACATGGTGGACCTTCAGTTAGCAACATGATTCAGTTAGCAAGGTGACTGTGTACTGTTTAACAAATATATATTTCGAATTTCTGAAAGGTTTTTATATTAATTGACATTTCACTATGACAGAGTGGACATGTTAAGCTTGACAACATCCAACTACACACATAATATGATTACAATTTTGAAATATAAGTTAAAAAACTTACTTTGCAACTAGCCAATGTCTCAGCCTCCATTGACAAAATGGTGGTAGTAATGTCACTGAAAACATCAGAGGGTTTTTTTATGGGGCAGTTACCCCTTGATGACAGGGTGGACAGCAAATGTCAGGGACACATGACAAATGTTCAATATTATTATGAAAATAGAATATACATGATAAAAATGACTCGTTTTTATCAAATAACTCGTTGTGGACAATAAAACCATATAATTATTTTTTTAAATGTAGTATGATTTAACCACTTATTACACACACTGTAGTTAGCAGAGCAGTGTGTGGGACATGCCAAAAACACGTACATCCAATGAAAAAATTAAGGAAACGCATTTCAAGAGACTTATCATTGTACTGATATGTGTGTAAATGTTTGGCCTTTTATAATAAGACCTCAGAGTTTCATTATTCTGCTACATTTTCATGATAACTGAGTGATTCTGATGGGGACACCAAAGTTACTTTATAGTGATATTGACCCTGCTACTGTTTTGTAAGTCATGATTCACATTGAACTGGAATATGACTTTTGTTCTAAGTTATGATACTTGTTTACATTTTGGACGTTTTAATAATTAAGTGATTCAATAAAATCATAACGCTTTTTCAAGCTTAATACTTTGTCCATGCATGACTGGGTTAACTTTTATTAATACGCGTTTTCTCTTTCAAACTTTTAATATAAATACATGGGGACTTAAGGTAACAGTATGGCAGAACTCTGAGGCAGAACTTTCATATCACCCAATGTATTTTACATTTAAATATGGAGATTTATTTTCCAATTAATTCCTTGGGATGGCTTTCTTTTAACTCACAAGATTATTTGCATTTTGTAAGATGCATTCTTCCTCTTAAAGTATTGAGATCAGATTGATTGGGTGCTCTGAATCCATGATGGTTGTCAACTTTGTTTGTCCTGTGAGAAATTGCCCATGCTTTTTGCTGCACATGCACAGATTATGCATATACTGATCTTAATGTGATTGTTGGTGAGAGAGCAGACTTTGTTTTTTTGTAATTGGTTTGAGACTTTATCTAACTTTAGATAAACAACACAAAAGTCCCACTGAGAAGATTTGAGGAGGAAGAGAAGAGAGAGATCGACGAGGTCGCGGCTCTTTCAGGGGAGTTGGAGAAAAAATATGTAAGTAGCTCTGAATTATTAATGAATATACCTCAACATTTCAAGGGACCATCAAATAAAATCAAGAGTTTGAATTGGACCAGAACTGACACTGATGTATTTGATTGAACTCTTTATCAGAAATGGCAACAGATACAAATAGCACAACAGTATTTTGCAACCTTTCATCGCAGGCAGACAAACCAAAGAATAAGGACCGTATCCAGGACCTGATTGATATCGGATACGGTTATGATGACGAGGATTCCTTCATTGACAACACGGAGCCTGTGAGTCTGTGTTAAATCACATATTTGGATTTCCACATGATATAGTTTGTTTATTATCGTCTTTTAAAAACGTGTAGTGTTTTATGAAGACGCAGTTTTGATATTCTGTATCTCTGCCTTTTGTTGTTACTGAAAACATAGTTTCAGGCTTTTTAAAATGTACCATAATCAACACTGATCATAAATACTCTCTCCTGGAGCAGTGACTCATTGTGATGGCAGTCGATACTCTGAATTAAACAACTTTTTCCAAAATTAAAAAAGGGGATTAGCCAAATTTCCTTTGCTCATACATTTCAAGGCCTGTCAGTGTTTCTCCATCTTTTCTTTGGCTTGTTGTAAAGTTTTTCGTATCGACCAAAGCTATTTAAATCAAATTCTAATATTGCTTTTGGTTGATCTTTGTAGTACGATGAGTTTGTGCCGGCCTCCCTCACCACTAAGTTCGGTGGATTCTACATAAACTCTGGTGTGCTGCACTTCCGCCATACTGAGACTGAGGACCTCAAAGCAAGAGAGAAAACTCCTGAGTCCTCAAAAGTAAGTCTAAAACCCAGAAATACATTTTTAAGTGATTGAGTTCCAAAACTGTTCATTTTTAGAAGCGTAAAGTCAATGACGGACAGGATAAGCCAAAGAAGAAGAAGCGCTGCAGAGAAGAGGCGGAGGAGACGATCAGCTTTTTGGATCCTAAGTCAAGGTGAGACTACCCAAAGCACTCTTACCTCATGTTTACTGTATATCCAGTTTCACTCTGATTTCACCTTTTTATTAGCTTCACAAGATAAATCTCTCAATGTTCATCGTGCAGCCCTTTGACTGAACTGGCATCGGACGACAAGATCAAGAAGAAAAAGAAGAAAAAGGTTTGCTTCACGTTGAGCGTCACTAGCTTGTTGAAGAAGTTTCAAAGAGAGAAGGAGAAGGAACGACAGAAAATGGATAAAGTAAAACCAAGGAGGTCTGCGATCACAATGTTCCCGGCAGATGCAGGCGGGGGGGGAGGTTTGGGACTGACAGACCCCCTCCTCAGTTTAATCGGGTCAACCAATGAGCACACTCTCATCCAGGCAGTCAACGCAATGGATTTTGACATTGATCTAGACTCTTTATTAGATGTTAGTGAAGCTGCTTCGTCCACGAAAATGGCGCCTCCACCTTCAACAGAAACGCAGCTTTTCAGTCCTAAAGCAGATAATCTGACCCAGTCTGAGGCTCGCCCTCAGGTCCTTCCTCCAATGACGGGGACCAACGTGCAGCTGAAGCCTCAGTTAGAGCAGATCCAGCTCCCGACACACACCAGTTCTACATTACCTCAGTGTGTCCCGCTGCCGGAGGGACTTCCCCACCGACTGGAGGACAGCATTAGGAAACTCACGGTGGTAAGGTCCGTTTGTTGTTTGCCAAAGTGATAAAGACTCACCTGTGAATACAGTGGTGCAGGAATGAGTTCTACAACCAAAAGTAAGTGAAATGAGGAAGCCCAGAATTGCTAAAATGTCGATGGTTTGTTTACTGAAATAAGGTTTGTTGTTAATACAAATTTACAGGTTTTTCTAGTTTTTTCTACACCATAAAATACACGTTAACACTCCACTAATGAACCTTTTTTGAAGTAATGTAATCACTCCAAACATTAGACTCCTTTTAGCTTAGCGTGGTGTCATGCATCCGTCATGTAGACTGTTTATAGCATAACAATGTGTGTTGATATGTGGAGATTATCCTGCTGAACAGCATTTCATAAAAATGCGTTTACCACAGTTCTGCAATATTGCTTTTTGTTGAGGGAACCCTTGGGTTTTTAACTTTCAGGTCGGCCTACAAAAAACGTCATCACTGCACCACTCTATAACGTTTATTGCAAAAGGAAAATAGCATGTATGATGTACAGATGATTTACATATTTCTTTCAGGTTGCCAAGACCTCCGAGGGAGAGTCTAAACTAAAGTTCTTCACTCCAGAAATCAACTCCATGCTGCTAGAGTGAGTTATCCAACAACACAGACTAAGCAAATACTATACTACCGAGAGTGCATTACAAGAAAACTCCCATTTGATCTTAGAACAGCAACTTCAATTTTTTTATTTTTTTTTGTAGAGTTAATGTTTTATGGTTCAGTGATATACATCTTTCTGTTTGTTTATACCTCGTTTTTAATGATGTTCCTCATTTGTTATTGTCACACTCCGTAAAGCACTTTGGGCTGCGTTCACCATGAAAGGTGCAATATAAATAGAGTTTATTATTATACGTTTTAGTATCAAGCATTGCACAGAACACACACACATGTTTCCTGTACATACAATACTTACTACTGAATTCCTATACTACTTGAAGTAATTGTGTGTTTCAATCTTTAGCTATCTATAGTAATGTTAAACAGTTTCTAAGTGTGTGTTAATGCTCTCTGTGTGTGTTGCTCCAGTATTGAGTTGCAGTGTCGGGAACAGGGGGTCCAGCTGCGCTCCAAGGTCTACACACACCTGTCGTCCTTCCTGCCCTGCAGCAGAGACACACTCCTCAAACGTGTGAAGAAACTGTTCCTCGCACACACGGTGAGTTTTATTTTTTATCACGTGTATTATGTGTTTTTCAAGTTTTAGATCTGCATGTGACTTTTATCTTGAATTTGACACTGACCAGGAGGAATGCTCTGATGTGGAAAACCGCATGCAGAAACTGAAGGAGGCCGTCTGCAGAGCCATGCCCGAGCAGATTGCAAGTTTCAATGAAAACTGTCAAGTATATGAACAAGCCAGGACTTCAAAGTAAGCACTTGAGCATATATCTTGTGTGGAAAATTCCTTTTAATTTACTTAAATGGTACTGTTAGATTGCTATTTGCTAACAGAGGAGCCAAAAAAGGGGCCTTTGGCTTCAAATGATTATATTTTTATATTTTCATCTATCAATTATGAGAATATATTTGTTATTTCAAAGCCTTGTTTCCATTTTGTATTCACACATATTTTTGTGCAGCTTCTACTCAAAAACTACTGTATCCATAATTTGAGGCCGTACACTTGATTCTCCTCAGATCATGGTTTGGGCTCATTGTGGATCTTTTTTGTCTCATATTAATCTCTTTGTTTTAATGTCAGGGCAGCGGAGGAGAAAGAAAGCAAACAGAAGGAGAATGTGGGTCCAGAGGACAACATGGAGGAGAAAGGCGGGAAGAGAGGAGCTCCAAAGAAGCTGTTCAAATGGAACGAAGAGATCAGGTCAGATTTAATCATCATTAGATTATTTAAAATGTTAAATAACCTAATTGAACTTTGTGCCAACATCTCTCACACAGGGAGTGCCTGTGTCACGTGTTAACCGTGAACATGGAGAGGTATAAAAGACAGAAAAGGAGTCAGGAGCTGGAGGAATATCTGAAGACCTTTTTAGACAATGAGGTCAAACTGCTGTGGCCAAAGGGGTGGATGCAATCCAGGTTGGTCACAATCCAGGTTGGTCACACCGGGGCAAACTCAGTCTCAACAGCCTGATTTCTCTTACTGTTAAAACAATTCCTCATTAAAATGTGCAATTCAATATCTTATCCATACTAATATTTATACCACTATTGTATATATACCTGTCATAGATTGTGGTACAATGTGCACACCACTTTAACTTATATTTGAATACATATTTGTTTTTAATTCTATCTTTATTGGACAGTTTAACTTAAAGTTCTCTTTACGTATGTATTTTATTTGACTATTTATTAAACTTTCTTACTTAATATTTTTGTTATACTAATATTTCTATAATTTTTTTTTTTTTTATTATCATGATTTATTTTCAATCTAAATTTGAAACCCAATTTTCCTAAAAAAAGTAATCTGATTACTACTCAACATGTGTTTCAGGGTGCTGATCAAGGAGAGCAGGGAGATGTTGAGCCTCTTTGCACCATTACCGTGAGTTTGTCTCTTTTATTTGTATGAGTTCCTAGTCTAGATGCTTCTGGAAATGTTACGAAAGGTCTTGATTTATTTATTTTTTTGTTAAAAGGATTTCCTAATTCACTTCTCACATGTGTTCTCAGAGTGAAAAGGGTCCGGCCTGAGAAGAAGCAGCCGCCTCTCGCTACTTCGGATAACTTCAGCGTCCTCCAGGAGTCTCCCCTGCCTCACGACTCAGACGATGTCATTATCGTGAGTTCAAATCTCTCCACTCCAGGTATTTGCTGCATGTATGTGCATATGCATTACACGCATATATATTCATCTAACAATGTTCCTGATAAATAATCGTGTGTATGAGGCTCACTGGCAGCGAATGTAGGAGTTTACTTTAGTCAATGTTATTGTTTGTGGTTTTTGTAATTCTTTTTTCTCTTTGTACGTACAATCAGTACAGACCGCTGTCTCATTTGTATGCATATATTTTGCTTTCCATCTCGAAATGACAAACATTACTTATACATTGTCGAAACACAATAAAAAGATGTTTGATCAGAAATCTCTCCAATCCAGTTTCCCTTAGTTCTGAGAATAAGGTGGAGGGTCAAACAGGAAGGGTTTCAGTGGATTCTGCCTCCTCTACACCTGCTGACAAAACCCCGATAAACATCAGATCTGCTCAGACTCAGTCCCTCCTGGAGCTCCTCGCAGAGCAGGCGCTGGCTCGTGTGCAGCCGATCCCCCCGGACCTCCTGGCAACAGCCGTGGCTAAATACAAGTGTTCAGTCCAGCACTGGAGCCTGGGGTTGGACACCAGAAGTCCTCCGTTCCCTCCTCCGCCCCCCCAGTCCAGCCTGGTGGGTTTCCCGTTGTGTCGAGTCGTTGTGCCGAAGCAGGTCAGAGACGTTGCCCAGCTCTCTCGTGCTGGACACGTGCAGATCATCTCCGACGACGACGACGTTATTGTACAATGACAACTCCCGGTGCAGATTTACACACGGTACGTTTTGTTTAATCCTATTTAGTTGATGTATTTTTGGATGAAAAAACTCTAAACGGCAGATATCCTGATTTTCATTCACTACTATAGAATTACAAAAAATCTATATTTACCCGCCTATATTATATTAGTTTAAATGTTCAGGAAAAAGTTTGACGGATAACCTTATTTAATTTAGGTTTGTAGTAATAAAATAATGATCTGACAAAAGGTTAAACCACCATCAATAGCCTTTTTTGTAACATTTAGGATCAGACAATGCAAGACCTAAAGTAAGTAAAGACTTATTGTTTGACAAAGTATAACCCAGATATGTTGTATTTAAGACATGGAATATAGTAAATTAAGGTTTGTTCAACTTTTATTTTTGTTTATTTCTCTCTAGGTGGGAGCCGTTTCTTGACTGGACACATGTTGAGATTATCACAAACACAGGAGTTACGACACCAAAATCAGCTGTGCAAATTAGATGCTCATCAAAAGTCAATTAGCTAATGAATATGATTTTTTTTTTGTCTACAGCTACAAGTTGAGATTTTTTTTTGCATTTCATCTGAGTTGGGAAGTAACCAAAGAAATGCTAGTTTTGTTTTACCTATGAAAGGAGAAATGGCACTTCTACCAATAAGAAAGGAACAGACTGTTTCTGATAACACCTTGTGATGAATTGTGCAATGACCCTTTAATCAACTTGTATTTGAGAGGCTTTGTTTATAATGTATGATTTGATTTGAATGAATAAATAATAAAAAATTAACGTGTTGTGCAGCCATTTGATTTTAGATAAATTGTCTTCAAAGGTAGAGACACTGAAGGAATGAGTTAATGAGCCTTAGGTTTCAGTATTGGTGCCTTACACGCAATAAATACATTACAAAACACTAAGTGTGCATGTGCAAAGTGGCCGACTGCTATGTTTGTGACCTGGGGTGTTTCTCAATGTCGAGGAAGGCTGCTCCAGAGCCACTATTTCAAGGATGCTACGTCATCGAGTCCCGCTGAAGGACTGTTCCAATGTCCAGGATGCTTGGAATTCTACCGAGGCCGGCGTCCTTCGTTGCGGGAAATTTCGAGGCTGCACATGTGTATCCTCCGGTCTTAAAATCCCCACAATGCTTTGCGCACGGACCAATTTGCAAAATCTTTGGCGGAAAATGTAAGGCGGGGCCTCTCATATGACGCACACTTGCTCGCCTGTTCCATTCTTCGTTCTCCGAATGCCAGGAAGGATTCTTGCCTAGCCTCTGATGGACCTGTGGGAAGACATGTCCCACCAAGGAAGCGTCCTCGACATTGAGAAACACCCCAAGTCTTCAAATATTTCATCCAACTTTTATTATTTTGTATTGCTTTAAAACCAGGCATACCTTTTTTACTTTTAATTAACAGTTTCAACACTTAACTTACGTTTGCCACTCTTACAAAAGTTTGACATATCAACGTTAGACCCTCACAGTTATGTTCATTTTGACCATATTTTGTTGGTGAATTGGCGAGGAAGTTCAAGTCTAAAGCAAAAAAGCACTGATGTTGGACACGAGAATTCAGCATTTTAATACACAGCAGAATGAACATGACTTTAGTGAAGGATCTGGAGCATTTCAAAAGTCTGGACACCACCTGTTAGTATCTTATTATACTACAGGAAAAAAAAAACAGCTGTACACACGACACAAACAAACATTGTTTTGTGTCCATAACATCTTTATGGCAGTACGAGTTTTGATTAGTGAAATGTACAAAAATACATTGTGAATTATTTCTACAGCAGCTTTCAGTCTTGAATATATGGAAGTTAGTTTGTGCGGATTACATAAAGATCAGATTAATAATTATTCTAAGAAAATGTACCTGTGCAGAATCTCTCGAAGCAGAGAGGTGTATCTGCTACTTAGAAACTCCCTCTGGGGAACTTTGGGATTTTAGCCTTTGCAGACCATTTACATGCACACAAACTTATATATCACACTGCAGGAAAGGGAGACGGAACAAGTTTTCGCTGACAAATATTTCTCACAGCAGGAGTAGACCTCCCTCGCAGATTTTTGGAATAAAAATCATCACACATCACGTTGAGTCCTGAGGTTTTACGACCAGTTGATCGTCCAAATGAGCAAGACGGCCAACAGGAAATGCCCGTTGTAACTGTTGGTAGTTCCTAAGAAGGAAGAGACAAATAAATTCCCTTGATACAGGATGTTTTAAAACTATTTAGAAAACAACAATGCACTCGGATATTCAGGAAGGAAAGAACGTTTAAACCTCGTTAATAGGAACTCAATATAAAAGAACAATGAGGCTTTAAATAAAGCTTTCAGGCATATGAACGCAGCTCTAATACACGTACCTTTGCCAGGGAGGACCTCCACGTCCACTGTGAAAAGTGTCTCTCCCAGAATAGACTTTGCAGAAACTGTGTATTCCCCAGCATGCTCTCTGCTGGAGTTAGTAGGCAGGGCGACCACCTGTCCGTCTCTGAACCAGGTGACGGATGGCGGGGGGTTTCCTCTCGCCTCGCAGCTCAGGCTCTCCCCCTCCCTCACCCGCAGCTTAGTGGGACACATGAGCTGTGGACCAACTGGGAGAAACATGTCAGAGTTTTAGGTTGAGAGACATGCAAAGGACCCACAACTGGCTAGAGAGAGAGACACAGATTGTTATTTTCATTCAATGTCTTGTGTCTCTTTGCAGTTGTCTCTCTCGTGATCACTCTTTGTCTCTTAGCAGTTATTTTTGATCGCTTTGAGTAGATTTGTGGAGTTGTTTTAGGTCTCTGTAGTTGTTTTGTCTATAGTTTGTCTTTCGTGGTCGCTTTGTGTCTCTTTGTGGTTTTGTGTCTCTGTGGTCGCTTTGTGTGTCTGTGGTCGCTTTGTGTCTCTGGTGGCTTTGACTCTGTGGTCGCTTTGTGTCTCTGTGGTCGCTTTGTGTCTCTGGTCGCTTTGTGTGTCTGGTCTCTTTGTGTCTCTGTGGTCGCTTTGTGTCTCTGGTCGCTTTGTGTCTCTGGTCGCTTTGTGTCTCTGTGATCGCTTTGTGTCTCTGTGGTCGCTTTGTGTCTCTGTGGTGGCTTTGTGTCTCTGTGGTCTCTTTGTGTCTCTGTGGTCGCTTTGTGTCTCTGGTCGCTTTGTGTCTCTGTGATCGCTTTGTGTCTCTGTGGTCGCTTTGTGTCTCTGTGGTCGCTTTGTGTCTCTGTGGTCTCTTTGTGTCTCTGGTCGCTTTGTGTCTCTGGTCGCTTTGTGTCTCTGGTCTCTTTGTGTCTCTGTGGTCTCTTTGTGTCTCTGGTCTCTTTGTGTCTCTGGTCTCTTTGTGTCTCTGGTCGCTTTGTGTCTCTGGTCTCTTTGTGTCTCTGTGGTCTCTTTGTGTCTCTGTGGTCTCTTTGTGTCTCTGTGGTCGCTTTGTGTCTCTGGTCTCTTTGTGTCTCTGGTCTCTTTGTGTCTCTGGTCGCTTTGTGTCTCTGGTCTCTTTGTGTCTCTCTGGTCTCTTTGTGTCTCTGTGGTCTCTTTGTGTCTCTGTGGTCGCTTTGTGTCTCTGGTCTCTTTGTGTCTCTGGTCTCTTTGTGTCTCTGGTCGCTTTGTGTCTCTGGTCTCTTTGTGTCTCTGTGGTCTCTTTGTGTCTCTGGTCGCTTTGTGTCTCTGTGATCGCTTTGTGTCTCTGGTCGCTTTGTGTCTCTGTGGTCGCTTTGTGTCTCTGTGGTCTCTTTGTGTCTCTGTGGTCGCTTTGTGTCTCTGGTCGCTTTGTGTCTCTGGTCGCTTTGTGTCTCTGTGGTCGCTTTGTGTCTCTGGTCGCTTTGTGTCTCTGTGGTCGCTTTGTGTCTCTGTGGTCGCTTTGTGTCTCTCTGGTCGCTTTGTGTCTCTGTGGTCTCTTTGTGTCTCTGTGGTCTCTTTGTGTCTCTGTGGTCGCTTTGTGTCTCTGTGGTCTCTTTGTGTCTCTGTGGTCGCTTTGTGTCTCTGTGATCGCTTTGTGTCTCTGGTCGCTTTGTGTCTCTGGTCGCTTTGTGTCTCTGTGATCGCTTTGTGTCTCTGGTCGCTTTGTGTCTCTGGTCGCTTTGTGTCTCTGTGGTCGCTTTGTGTCTCTGTGGTCTCTTTGTGTCTCTGTGGTCTCTTTGTGTCTCTGTGGTCTCTTTGTGTCTCTGGTCGCTTTGTGTCTCTGGTCGCTTTGTGTCTCTGGTCGCTTTGTGTCTCTGTGGTCGCTTTGTGTCTCTGTGGTCGCTTTGTGTCTCTGGTCGCTTTGTGTCTCTGGTCGCTTTGTGTCTCTGGTCGCTTTGTGTCTCTGTGATCGCTTTGTGTCTCTGTGATCGCTTTGTGTCTCTGGTCGCTTTGTGTCTCTGTGATCGCTTTGTGTCTCTGGTCGCTTTGTGTCTCTGGTCGCTTTGTGTCTCTGTGATCGCTTTGTGTCTCTGGTCGCTTTGTGTCTCTGGTCGCTTTGTGTCTCTGTGGTCTCTTTGTGTCTCTGGTCGCTTTGTGTCTCTGGTCGCTTTGTGTCTCTGTGGTCGCTTTGTGTCTCTGTGGTCGCTTTGTGTCTCTGGTCGCTTTGTGTCTCTGTGGTCGCTTTGTGTCTCTGTGGTCGCTTTGTGTCTCTGTGGTCGCTTTGTCTCTGTGATCGCTTTGTGTCTCTGTGGTCGCTTTGTGTCTGTGGTCTCTTTGTGTCTCTGTGGTCGCTTTGTGTCTCTGGTCGCTTTGTGTCTCTGTGGTCGCTTTGTGTCTCTGGTCTCTTTGTGTCTCTGTGGTCTCTTTGTGTCTCTGTGGTCGCTTTGTGTCTCTGGTCGCTTTGTGTCTCTGTGGTCGCTTTGTGTCTCTGGTCGCTTTGTGTCTCTGGTCGCTTTGTGTCTCTGTGGTCGCTTTGTGTCTCTGGTCGCTTTGTGTCTCTGTGATCGCTTTGTGTCTCTGGTCGCTTTGTGTCTCTGGTCGCTTTGTGTCTCTGTGGTCGCTTTGTGTCTCTGGTCTCTTTGTGTCTCTGTGGTCGCTTTGTGTCTCTGGTCGCTTTGTGTCTCTGGTCGCTTTGTGTCTCTGGTCGCTTTGTGTCTCTGGTCGCTTTGTGTCTCTGGTCGCTTTGTGTCTCTGTGGTCGCTTTGTGTCTCTGGTCGCTTTGTGTCTCTGGTCGCTTTGTGTCTCTGTGATCGCTTTGTGTCTCTGGTCGCTTTGTGTCTCTGGTCTCTTTGTGTCTCTGTGGTCGCTTTGTGTCTCTGTGGTCGCTTTGTGTCTCTGGTCGCTTTGTGTCTCTGTGATCGCTTTGTGTCTCTGGTCGCTTTGTGTCTCTGTGATCGCTTTGTGTCTCTGGTCGCTTTGTGTCTCTGGTCGCTTTGTGTCTCTGTGGTCGCTTTGTGTCTCTGGTCGCTTTGTGTCTCTGTGGTCGCTTTGTGTCTCTGTGATCGCTTTGTGTCTCTGGTCGCTTTGTGTCTCTGCGGTCGCTTTGTGTCTCTGTGGTCGCTTTGTGTCTCTGTGGTCTCTTTGTGTCTCTGGTCGCTTTGTGTCTCTGTGGTCGCTTTGTGTCTCTGGTCGCTTTGTGTCTCTGGTCGCTTTGTGTCTCTGTGGTCTCTTTGTGTCTCTGGTCGCTTTGTGTCTCTGTGATCGCTTTGTTTCTCTGGTCGCTTTGTGTCTCTGTGGTCGCTTTGTGTCTCTGGTCGCTTTGTGTCTCTGTGATCGCTTTGTGTCTCTGGTCGCTTTGTGTCTCTGTGATCGCTTTGTGTCTCTGGTCGCTTTGTGTCTCTGTGATCGCTTTGTGTCTCTGGTCGCTTTGTGTCTCTGGTCGCTTTGTGTCTCTGTGGTCTCTTTGTGTCTCTGTGGTCGCTTTGTGTCTCTGTGATCGCTTTGTGTCTCTGGTCGCTTTGTGTCTCTGGTCGCTTTGTGTCTCTGTGGTCGCTTTGTGTCTCTGTGGTCGCTTTGTGTCTCTGTGGTCTCTTTGTGTCTCTGGTCGCTTTGTGTCTCTGTGATCGCTTTGTGTCTGTGGTCGCTTTGTGTCTCTGTGATCGCTTTGTGTCTCTGGTCGCTTTGTGTCTCTGGTCGCTTTGTGTCTCTGTGGTCTCTTTGTGTCTCTGTGGTCGCTTTGTGTCTCTGTGATCGCTTTGTGTCTCTGGTCGCTTTGTGTCTCTGGTCGCTTTGTGTCTCTGTGGTCTCTTTGTGTCTCTGTGGTCGCTTTGTGTCTCTGTGATCGCTTTGTGTCTCTGGTCGCTTTGTGTCTCTGGTCTCTTTGTGTCTCTGGTCGCTTTGTGTCTCTGTGGTCGCTTTGTGTCTCTGGTCGCTTTGTGTCTCTGTGGTCGCTTTGTGTCTCTGTGGTCGCTTTGTGTCTCTGGTCGCTTTGTGTCTCTGTGATCGCTTTGTGTCTCTGGTCGCTTTGTGTCTCTGTGATCGCTTTGTGTCTCTGGTCACTTTGTGTCTCTGTGATCGCTTTGTGTCTCTGTGATCGCTTTGTGTCTCTGTGGTCGCTTTGTGTCTCTGTGGTCGCTTTGTGTCTCTGGTCGCTTTGTGTCTCTGGTCGCTTTGTGTCTCTGTGATCGCTTTGTGTCTCTGTGGTCGCTTTGTGTCTCTGTGATCGCTTTGTGTCTCTGTGGTCGCTTTGTGTCTCTGTGGTCGCTTTGTGTCTCTGGTCGCTTTGTGTCTCTGGTCGCTTTGTGTCTCTGTGATCGCTTTTGTGTCTCTGTGGCTCGCTTTGTGTCTCTGTGGTCGCTTTGTGTACTCTGTGGTCGCTTTGTGTCTGTGGTCGCTTTGTGTCTCTGTGGTCGCTTTGTGTCTCTGTGTCGCTTTGTGTCTCTGTGGTCGCTTTGTGTCTCTGGTCGCTTTGTGTGTCTGGTCTCTTTGTGTCTCTGGTCGCTTTGTGTCTCTGGTCGCTTTGTGTCTCTGGTCGCTTTGTGTCTCTGTGGTCGCTTTGTGTCTCTGGTCGCTTTGTGTCTCTGTGGTCGCTTTGTGTCTCTGGTCGCTTTGTGTCTCTGTGGTCGCTTTGTGTCTCTGGTCGCTTTGTGTCTCTGGTGCGCTTGTCTCTGTGGTCGCTTTGTGTCTCTGTGGTCGCTTTGTGTCTCTGTGGTCGCTTTGTGTCTCTGGTCGCTTTGTGTCTCTGTGGTCGCTTTGTGTCTCTGGTCGCTTTGTGTCTCTGTGATCGCTTTGTGTCTCTGTGATCGCTTTGTGTCTCTGGTCGCTTTGTGTCTCTGTGGTCGCTTTGTGTCTCTGCGGTCGCTTTGTGTCTCTGCGGTCTCTTTGTGTCTGTGTGGTCGCTTTGTGTCTCTGGTCGCTTTGTGTCTCTGTGGTCGCTTTGTGTCTCTGTGATCGCTTTGTGTCTCTGGTCTCTTTGTGTCTCTGTGATCGCTTTGTGTCTCTGTGATCGCTTTGTGTCTCTGGTCGCTTTGTGTCTCTGGTCGCTTTGTGTCTCTGCGGTCGCTTTGTGTCTCTGCGGTCTCTTTGTGTCTGTGTGGTCGCTTTGTGTCTCTGGTCGCTTTGTGTCTCTGTGGTCGCTTTGTGTCTCTGTGGTCGCTTTGTGTCTCTGTGGTCGCTTTGTGTCTCTGTGGTCGCTTTGTGTCTCTGGTCGCTTTGTCTCTGTGGTCGCTTTGTGTCTCTGGTCGCTTTGTCTCTGTGGTCGCTTTGTCTCTGTGGTCGCTTTGTGTCTCTGTGGTCGCTTTGTCTCTGTGGTCGCTTTGTCTCTGTGGTCGCTTTGTGTCTCTGGTCGCTTTGTCTCTGTGGTCGCTTTGTGTCTCTGTGGTCGCTTTGTCTCTGTGGTCGCTTTGTGTCTCTGGTCGCTTTGTGTCTCTGCGGTCGCTTTGTCTCTGTGGTCGCTTTGTGTCTCTGTGGTCGCTTTGTGTCTCTGTGGTCGCTTTGTGTCTCTGTGGTCGCTTTGTGTCTCTGGTCGCTTTGTGTCTCTGTGGTCGCTTTGTGTCTCTGTGGTCGCTTTGTGTCTCTGTGGTCGCTTTGTGTCTCTGTGGTCGCTTTGTGTCTCTGTGGTCGCTTTGTGTCTCTGCGGTCTCTTTGTGGTTTTGTGTCTCTGTGGTCGCTTTGTGTCTCTGTAGTTTTGTGTCTGTCGTGATCTCTTTGTGTCTCTGTGGTCGCTTTGTGTCTGTCGTGATCTCTTTGTGTCAATGTGATTACATTTGACTGTGGTTATTTTGTGTCTCTGTATTTTTTGTGTCTCTTGTGGTAACTTTTTCGCTCTTTGGTCGGTTTGTCTCTTTAAATGTATTCTGGGTGTCTTTGTAGTTTTTTTTTTAAGTCTCTTGTGGTCACTTTGTGTCTCTGATTTATTTGCTTCTCTTTGTAGTCGTGTTGCCTGTCTTTGTAGTTTGTATGTTACTCATGTGGTTGCTTTGTGTCTCTTGTTGTTGCTTTGAGTCTTTTTGTGGGGTTCTTTGTGTCTTTGTAGTTGTTTAGTCACTTTTTGTTTTTTCTCTTTGTAGTGATATTTCTTTTTGTGTCTCATTAGAGTTCTTTTAGGTCTCTTTGCATGGCCTTCATAGTCTTTTTGGAGTTGTTTAAGGTCTCTTTGTAGTTGTTTTGCAAATATATAGTTTTCGTAAACCTTGCTATTGTTTTGGACTTTTTCTTGTTATATATTTGATGGTGTTGCCCCTTGTGTAGTGTGTTTTGTGTCCCTTTTAGTTCTGTGTCTCTTCCTTGTTTGCACGTCGCTTTTTGAGTGATATTTTTGCCAGTGATGTCTCTGACACTGTGGGTCCTTGGGCCTGTGTCAATAAGCATGTTTACTAATCCTTATGGGTGAAGAGGAGTTTGAAAAGTTGTTCAGAGACCCATAAGAGACAACTTAATGATAAACAGGTTAAATCATACATCCTCAATTCGTTATAAAATATGAGCAGTTTCACTCACAGAGGACAGCAGCAGTGAGTTTCTCGGACTCCACCACTGGAGGAGGCTGTGGTCCTTCAGCTCCCAGCTCCAGCTTTGCTTCACACCAGAACTCGACTCCATCATCTTCTTTAGTGGAGATCATGTTCAAAGTGAAGACCTCACTAACTGGTTTCTTATCTGTGTTTATGCTGCTCTGCGTGTGACCCAGTACCGTCTGTCCTTTGTAGAAAGTCACTCTGAGGTTGTTCACAGGAGCAACATCCTGAACTTCACACTGCAGAGTGAACTGCTGACCCTCAGACATCGGCCTGGTGTGATTTACGAAGCTGATGGACACATTATCTGGAGGCTCTGAGGAAACAGAATAATATAAACCTCACAGAAAAGGATTTATGTCCTAACATGTAAGAAGGAGAAACTTATGAACTCACTGTAGACTGTCAGAGAAAGGTTTCTTTTGCACTGCCCTCCCTGTTCAGCCATTGCATAACACACAGGCTCCATGCTCCATTCAGTCATCCTCTCCACACTCCAGACCAGAAAACAATCCATCGTGAACTCAGGAGCTGCCTATAGTGGCAAAAAGTCCAACAAAACAAAGCTATTGATATTATGTTCAGATGAAGACTAAACAAGAGAATGCTTCCTCTGGCTGGTTCTAGCTTAAACCATGGATGTATTAAAGGTCACCTATTATGCAAAATTCACTTTTTCTTGTCTTTTATACATAAACATGTGTCCCCTCTGTAAAGAGATTCTGAAAGTTTGAGGAAAAAAAGATTCGCTCACTTTTTGTCCTGATCCATTTATATAAAAACCTGTCTGAAAATGAGCTGATCAGATTTTGAGATGTCATAATGTTTTTTTGGGTTGTGCAACCATTAGCCTATAATCAACCAAGGTAACACCTGCCCACCTTATCACCTGAATCTCCTAGAGCAACATTGTGTTTTTTTTTTAAACCAAATATCTCTCAGAGGGGCGTGGCTAGCAGCAGTTCATTAGCATTTAAAGCTACAGACACAGAATCAGCACTTTTGAAACAGGGCTGAAACAGAGGGGATTATGGGATGCTGCAATGATCTGTTTGGTGTTTGGAGCCAAACACTTCAGAGACATGTTTTGTATATATCTGAGACCTGTAATATATTGATGAAAAAGAGTATAATAGGGGACCTTTAAGATACAGCGTCAGAAGAGGGGCCATTCAATTCAATGTCAGCTGCTCACTGGCGCATGAAAACGGACATTTTGCTGTAGGTACAGTGGCAAGAAAAAGTAAGTGAACCCTTTAGAATAACCTGCATTAATGTATAATTTTGTTTTAAATATGGTCTGATCTTCACCTAAGAACAATAATCATTCAACAAACACAATCCATTTGTACTAAAAGCACACAAATGATTGTTTAGTTCTTGTTCATATTGAATAAATCATTCTTACATTTACAGTGTAAGGCAAGGCAAGGCAAGTTTATTTATATAGCACCTTTCAACACAAGGCAATTCAAAGTGCTTTACAAAAATGGAAGACATTATGGAAATGGCATTTAAAATCAGTCATTAAAAAGAAAAGATAATAAAATAAACATTAAAAGAAAAAATACATGGATAAAAGTTACAGTGCAGTTTAAGATGTGAATAGTTCAATTAAAAGCAGCGGCAAAAAGAAAAGTCTTCAGCCTGGATTTAAAAGTAGTAAGAGTTGCAGCGGACCTGCAGGTTTCTGGGAGTTTGTTCCAGATATTTGGAGCATAATAACTGAACGCTGCTTCTCCTTGTTTAGTTCTGACTCTGGGGTCAGAAAGCTGACCAGTCCCTGAAGACCTGAGAGATCTGGATGGTTCATAATTTAGCAGTAGGTCAGACATGTATTTTGGGCCTAAACCATTCAAAGCTTGTGTAAGTTGGAAAAAGTATATGAACAACACAAGTAAATTGAGTAAGGAGTTAGCACACATCGTTTTAATCTATCCGTTTTTTAGAAATGTTGTTGAGCTATTTTGACTTAGAGTAATAACCATAAGTTCACATCCTTTTTCTTGCCACTGTATAAAACATCCAGGGACGTGGGCCCATAGAGAGTGCGCATTTGCAATTTCTTAAGCCTCGCCTTCGATCTGCAAGCCTCGGCTCAGTTGAATAAATACAGAGGGAAAAAACCTAAATATTCAGCTTTTTACCATTTTTAGGGCCCAATGAATCTCTTACCAGTGAGACTACCCAACCAAGACCTGAAAACCCCGCCGTCGATAAAGAGCAGTTGGCTGTGACTGGATCTCCAAACCTGTGACAGGAAAGTTAATTTCTTAATTTTTTCACAGTAACATACCTCCCATACAGTAAAGCCAAGACAACACGGGGGATAGGTTCAAAGTAGTGCTAGTCCAAGCCTTTTTCAAGGACATGGTTGGTATAAATGGACAAGGATATAAAATCTGAGTAAATTGTTAAAAATCCTTCCCAGTTTATCAAAGTCCAAGATGATGTCTTTGAATGACTCTGTATATCAATTTAATATGATATAATACAGAGAAAAGCAAGAAATATTTTGATATAAAAAGGTATAAAATAGCACGTTTAACTTGTAAAAGTACTATTATTAATGGATTATTTGGCAATTAATTAAAACTCCATAGCTCTAAGGGTGAAACATTAAAAAAGTAATTTACCCGATGCTATTGTCACCGTACTTTAATGCTTTGGTGTGAATTTACATGTATGTTGATTCAGGAGTTTACATCTCCATCACCTAAGAATTGTTTATAATAAATAAAAGGTAGACAGACTGGAAAAATGCTATTTGGAATTTAGCTGAAGACCCTTGAATCATAATTCTTTTAAAATTGATAAAAGGAAAACTTAGCAGACCAAATGTTAATTGAAGACCCTTTAAATCACAGTAATCCCCGACATACAGTACCTGACCACCAGAGAGGAGGGGGTCAGCGTCAGCGGGCAGCCGACCTCTGAGACGCTGAGAGGAGAAGAGGGTGGAGACGGGAGGATCCTAGCTGAGGGAGAGGGAGGCGAAATCTGCAAAGGAAGAGGCGGAGCAGGCGTGGAAATGGAAACAGGGGAGGAGGTAGCTGAGTGCACAAGAGGGGTCAGGGAGGGAGAGGAAGAAAAACACAATCAGTCACTTTAATATGAAAAAATACAAATATTTCAAAGGCTCCCTATAGTCATTTTGCATTCTGAAAGTTTTAGTAACGGGTAAAAGTACTTTCTCTCAAAGAATACATAACTTCAATACGAATTTTCTTTAAAGGTCCCCTATTCTACTGTTTTTCATCAATATATTATAGGTCTCAGATATATACAGAACATGTCTCTGAAGTGTTTGGCACCAAACAGATCATTGCAGCATCCCATAATCCCCTCTGTTTCAGCCCTGTTTCAAAAGTGCTGATTCTCTGTCTGTTACTTTAGATGAAAATAAGGAGCCACTCCCCACGCCCCTCTGAGAGATATTTGGTTAAAAATAACTCAATGGTGCTCTAGGAGGAGATTCAGGTGATAAGGTGAGTTAGGGTAACCCTTACCTTGGTTGGTGATTGGCTAATGGTTACACAAGCCAAAACATCGTTATGACATCACAAAGTGGCCAAAATCTGATCAGCTCATTTTCAGACAGGTTTTTATAAAAATGGATCAGGACAAAAAGAGAGAGAATCTTTGTTCCTGAAACTTTCAGAGTCTCTTCACACAGAGGGGACACATGTTGATGTAGAAGAGACATGAACAAGTGGATTTTGCATAATAGGTGACCTTTAATGTTTGTGTTGTCTTCCCTTCAACTGTGCAACTTTGTCCTGGTTTTACTGTTCATATATAATCATTAAAAAATCATCATCCAAGTCTGCTATACACCTTTTAAAGCCGCCATTATTCCAACTTATTACCACATGTGTTACTTTTCTTATTGGCATTATGGTAAATAAATGTCATTTATCCTTATACCTTATTCTTGATTCATAAAAAGGCTAACATGTTGACTATATTCGATACCAGAAGAACTTAAAGTGGACCTATCATGCTATATTTGAATAATATAGTGTAGGACCATACCTATATAAGGCATATTCATACTTTTTTTTTTTCAAAATACCAAACAGATCATGCATTTTAGCCATGCCTCATTTCGCTCAATTTGAAATTTTTTAGCTCTGTTTTTGCAAGGGCTGATTCTGTGAGAACAGCACCACCTACAGGCCTGGCATATGTACTACAGCGTCTCCAGGGCTTTCGAACGGCAATGGCCGTGGCTGTCTCCTCCTGATTGGTGGAGTTGGCCCAATAGCCGTAGCGCCACTGTCCTGACGTCAGGACAGTGTTCAAATCTGGATCAGTTTTAATCAGATCCGTTGCAGCCCCTTTTTCAGAGATTTGGGTATGGAGGAAAATAGAGAGGGTTGTGTTTTCTGACACTTGGTGAGTTCCCTGGAACACCGGGGACACATATTCATGTATAAAAGACGTACAAAAGTGCATTTTGCATGATAGGTCCCCTTTAAAGGGGCCCTATCCTGCTTATTTTCAAGTTCATATATGAAGAACGAAATCTGAAACGTGTTATTTTTTAAGCAAATGGATGAAATAACCTCCAATCCCGACAGAAAAACATTTAGACAATGGGTCTACTTGGAAGGCTAATAAAGTTTAATCACAAATTGAAAGTCTTAATGTTTTTTTCTTTTGTATATCTTCATATCTTTATATTGTTGTATTTATGAGTCATTTCCCTTTCCTTACATAATACACTCAAGGGTCAATTGAATTTTGCCATCCCGTGAAATAATACTGTTTCTCGCTGATCTATTGTGAACCATTGTTTTGTGGCGCTGAATACACCCAGTGTGTTCCTCTGAGGAAGGAAGGACACCCTGCCCAAGTGAAAGAAGTCGCTCCTCTTTGCTATGACCATTGTTCCCTGAACCCTGAGTTTGTTCTGACGCCTATCAGATGATCTCACTCACAGTAGCTCTCCGGGGTGTGTGGGTGGGTGTGTGTGTCGGCATACCGGCTGTCAAAATTAATAGCTCTGTTTCCCACATGCCAGTCAGCAAAATGAGTGAATGATGTCCATACTGACCGTGGCAAAACAGTGTTTCTGTCTTTTGTAAAATCAGGAATCAAACCCCAGCCTTAAATATATAATCAGTAGTACTTCTATTCTTTTATCTGATTACAAGAATACGTTTCCTGTATTTGGTACGTGAAATTCTGCTTACAATGTTCAGAACTGCCAGTGTTTTCATAGAGACAAGATTATTCTTATTTTCCAGTGAGTATATTACTTTATGTTAAGTTCAGTAGATATGTCAAAATTGTACAAAAGTTTAACTATACTTTCTGTGATTTACTACTAGTCAGTGATGGTAATACTCATATCCTTTACTTAGGTTCAATTAAATAAACCCTTTATTATGTATGTAATGAAGATATGTATTAAGTATTTAAATATTAGTAGCAACAAATTAAACTTAATGTATTAAACACTAATGTTGTCATAGTGCAGAATTTGGATTATTATTACAATTCAACCAACTGCTATAAACTGTTATTCAACTTTATGAGGTGTGGAGAAATGTCCTTATTAGCAATGCGTTAAATGTTATTAAATTATATATTTTGTTAGATTTTCTTAGGATCTACTTGCATAAGAAACAAGCTGAATGTACTAACAATTACAATACTTTATTCTGAAAACTGCAGGATTTCCAGTATAAAGTACCATAAAATGGACACATTAAGTACAAATACATCAACATCATACTTAAGTAAAGTAAATGTACTCACTCACTTATTTTGCCCAACTACTAGTGTTTTCTTCACTGTTTTAAATGATATCACAGTGATGATTTCCCCTGAGTTATCCTTTCTACCTGTAGTTCCAAACATGGGGTTTCTACACCAAATCTAAGTGATTCAAGATTCATTCAGATAGTGGCAAATAAAACATATTATTGCTCCCCAAAAAACTGGAGTGTTACCTCTTTAAATCTGTAAACAACTTTTAAAATAACACAACATGAGAAGGGACAACCCCTCTTAGGTTAAGCTGCTCTTACATTCACAACCTGTGACAAAGACAAGTACATCCACAGCAGAATTCACTGTGAGAGCTCACAAGCCCAAAATAACTGTTTCTGTTTCAAATGTACCGTCTTTATCACCTGTTCTACGCTGACTGTTTCCACATGGAGCCAACTTTCTCACCCCATATCCTCTCATCATGCCTGCATTCATCCAGCTGTCATTCCACCCACCTGAGATGAACAAGCAAAACAGCAGACGTGTGATTGGCCTTCCAGACGCACACATCCTTAGTCTGCAGATCTTACGTCTCAAACACCGGGACTGGCTGTGTGAAGCTGGCAGAAACACAGAGTAACTTCTGAGGAGCAACACGGAGTACCTCAGGTATTTATGGGAGGGAGGGTGGGTGTGTATCCATGTTTTTTTTTAGCGTTTGTCTGAAGCTGATGATGGGGCGATTCCTTCACTTTGGCCCCTGAAACCAACCATGGGCGTTCTCTGTTAGTAAATCAAGAGAGGAAGGAAGGGAGGGTCAAGAATAATGCAGAGGGAGAGGTGTGTGTGTGTGTGTGTGTGTGTGTGTGTGTGTGTGTGTGTGTGTGTGTGTGTGTGTGTGTGTGTGTGTGTGTGTGTGTGTGTGTGTGTGTGTGTGTGTGTGTGTGTGTGTGTGTGTGTGTGTGTGTGTGTGTGTGTGTGTGTGTGTGTGTGTGTGTGTGTGTGTGTGTGTGTGTGTGTGTGTGTGTGTGTGTGTGTGTGTGTATACATTATTTTGTTTCTTTCTGTTGAACTGAGGACGTCCTGATACTTCTTCCCTAACTTCAAGAATGCTCCTTTTATTATTGACAAGCTTAGCCCCCCCTTTTCTTCTCTCTTTGTTTAAATATGCAACGCAATCTCGACCCTTCATCTTTCACTATGCAGACAGTGATGACTGCCTTGCAAAGAAATGACAAAGAAAGCTGAATGGTTTGATTCTTTATCCACATTCGATAAATGAAAAGGTGTCGCGTTAAAGCCTTGTAATTTATTTTATTTTATATATCTTCTAAAGGCTGCTCATATATAAACATTTGAAAAAGTGGAATCAGTATCCTCATGTCCTTTACTTCAGTACTGGTAGAAACACTCCATTACAAGTTAAAGTCCTAGTTTCAATATGATACTTAAGTAAAAGTACAGAAGACTTGACAGCTAAATGTACTTGAAGTATTTAAAGTAAAAGTACTTTTCATGCAGAATGGCTCCATTGAGAAATGTTTCTACAATATTTAAATCTTTCTTTTGATCATACAGTAGGGAAAGGGACATTTTGATCTTTGATTTTTATCGTCAAAAAATAAATGTTTTCCCCTCATTTTACAGTGAGTTAATGACTTTACGTAAAGTGAAATACCAAAGTAAAGTACAAGTATTAAACAAATTCGACTTAAGTAAAGTATTTTTTAACTTTTCAGGAAATGCTTAAACTTTCAGATCATAAACTCAGTTACTGTAAACCCACGCTACCTGCCAGGAATCAACCCCCAGACATACAAACAACTATACGTCATCTGATGCTTTACTCCATGGAGATAAGACAGACTATCGGACATCATCAGGTGGACACAAACACAACTTAAAGGGCCCATGTCATGCTTTTCTGGTTATTACCCGTCCCCTTGTGTGTTATGAAGGTTTTTATGCATGTAAACGGTGTGCAGAGTCACAAACCCTCAAAGTACAACCTGTAGCGGGTAAAACTCTAACACAGAAAATACCTCCCCAAAACGCCTCGTTGGAGATACGTCATTGTCCTTTTGATTCTTCCATTTCGTTCCGGGTACGGCATGATGTCAAGCCGTACCCGGAACGAAATGGACCAATCCGTGGAGCCGTTACGTTACGTCCGCGGAGCCGTTACATTAAGCCCCCGCTGATTGGTCCAAATTGACCAATCCACGGACTTCCTCACACACACATCTGTGTGCAGGGAGCATGCAGCTCAGCTGATTTCTCCTCCCTGGCTGCAGGCTGATAACAGACAGTTGGGATCGCGGCGCAATTCTCTCTGCAGACCCATTCTCACAGCGTTTATCAACCTTTTTCTTATTCAATATCAAGCCACACTTATTGTTTTTACTTCGGCTGTGACTTTGTGTGTGCTCAGGATGAGTTTGGCTGTGTTTCACTGTGTATCGCTAACAACGAAACAACACCTCCACGGAGCTCAGCGCGATTCACAACGTCCCGACCAATCAGAGCACACTGTGCTCACAGGGAGGGTGGGGGCTGGAGCTATTGGAGCTACAACGAGCCGTTAAAGGCAGAGAGTGAAATTCAGTGAATACACGTAGTTTACAGAGATGCTGTATGAGAAACCAATGTGAGTTTGGAAAAATGCACAATATAAATCTATTCTAGAATGGAACAATGGAATTATTAAATTAAAACACCAGATTATCGTTGTTAATTACACAACATTGATTGGTTTAAATTGTGTGCAATGCTTTTGTGTTTTTCCCCTTCGATTCGGAGAAACAAATATTTTTTCGGAGTTTAGGATGGCAGAAGACACTACACTACCCAGAATCCTCAGCTATCGTTTAGGACTGTGTGCTTTGTTTGACAAACCCCGTGATTAGTTCTCAAGCTCTGTGATTGGTTGACCTCCAACTGCATTCCATATGAAAAGAAACGTTTCGTAAAAGATAAAATCATACTTTATTCAGCAGTGCTTGCTTTACTCTTTGAAAGTCATCACATGAATGCATTGTAATGAATGGTTTGGCTGCATTAAATATTACACATCTGTCGTAGTTCTTTATTTATCTACAGAGATCGGGCCTCAGAATAGACCGGAAACTATTCTTTTACTGTTCTGTTTTAATTTCACAATAAAGTTAGTAGTAATAATTTGTTTTGATATTATTGTTTTTTATTAACTACTAGACCGCTGGGTCATGTTAAGACCATCTTTTCCGTGTTGCTGTGGGTTTTTTCCATCGCTTTTGTGTTACAAATATCAAAACAATAACAAAATATATCCATCGTAAACTAAACCGGAAACAGCAGTATATTTTATTTTGTTAACACTGTAAACTTGACAGCTTTTTAACCCGCACCTCCTACTGGTTAAAGCACGTTATTACGCGTTTAGAGTAATTGCAATGCAGGTAGATTGTGTTGCGGACTGTTTAAAATGCCTTTTTCTTAATGTCTTTCATTTTTGTAAAGCACTTTTGAATGTGTTATATTTTATGAAAACATTTAAATATTAAGAGTATATACAAAATAGGAGGAAAGTAGAGGGTCAATGATAGAAATATAGAATAGAAAATATCAAGAAGATACTGTAAATGGTATCTAGAATAAAACTGTTTAGTGCCGGATGTACAAAGATATTAATAGGAGGATGTGCAAAACAGACAAACTAATTAGGCTTTATTTAAACATTAAATAATACTTTAGGTTTTCTTTTAAATACATGTAAGCAAAAAGCTTTGGGGGTATCTATATTAAGCCTGACAAAGTATTTAAAGTACACACATATTGATAGATCTCTTGTTGAGGAACCTATGAGCCAAGTTTGTCATCATTGCATAACTACACCGTAGTTGTGTATATGATATTTCAATAAACCTTTGAAAATCTTGAAATCTTGAAAGGGATGTGCAAAATAGCCATTATATACATTTGATGAACAATTAGAGAATAACGAGTAATGAATATGCTTTATAGGGATCTGCAGATAAATATTTAGTCTTCTCAAGCGCCAACTATCAAATATCTCGCCTGATTGTTGGCACTTGACAATCACCTTCACTGAATTTTACTCAGGTGTAACTAAAGTCTGATTTAAGGGTTGTTTACAGTATATTTCACATCATTAATCCAAATCTGTAAAGTAACTAAAATAAATGTAGTAAAAATACCAGGTTAACCTTAAAGAAAGCCCTCAGGATTATAAAAGACCCCCATCACCCCAGCCACAAACTGTTCTGTCTGCTGCCGTCTGGCAGGCGGTACCGCAGCATCCGGACTAAAACCACCAGATTCAGGGACAGCTTCATCCCACAGGCCAGAAGACTATTAAACACCTGAACTTTGAAACAACATCCATAACATTCATCTGGCTGCTACTTAGAAATGATTTGTCTAATATATCATATTCCAATCACTTGTATATAGACTCTGTTGTGCACCAACAGAAATGTTAAAGTCTAGTCATGTTTCATGTTTTGTTTAACCATTTTCTGTCTTGTCTCTCCTTCCTATCCTGGTGTGTGTCTCCCGCCCTCATCAGCGTCAGCCCGGCCCCTGATTGTCCCCACCTGTGTCTTGTTATCCTGTGTTTAAATTCCCCTGTCTCCCATGTGTTCTTTGTCAGTTCGTCTTGTCTCCATGCCTGTAGTCAGCGTACCAGCGATTAATATTTTCATGTCTCAAGCCTGATTCATGCTCCTGAGTTATTTTATAAAGTTTTGTTCCTCACCTAGTGAGCGAGTTTCTTTTGTGCCTTCAGATCGTTTTTTCACCTCGTTAAGAGTGTCGATCATTTTTTGTAAACAGATCTTGAAAATAAAGTATATTGCTTATACTTTACCTCTGTCTCCCGGGTCGTGCATTTGAGTCCTTTTCCTTGTGTATCCAAGTTCGTGACAGAACGAACTGACCACAATGGACTCAGCCGACCCAAAGAAATGTCATGCCGTCCTGTCGGCCCAAGGAGAGAAGATTTTTTTCCATGAGGAACAGCTGGGCTTAATCAGCCAAGGAGTTAAAGAGCTTGTAGGAAGCCAGGCCAAGCTCCAGGATTCCGTCTCTAGATACAACAGCTGACGGATCACATGCAGCAATTCTTCGCTCACCTACAGACTACTCCGCCGATGGCGTCATTCACAGCTGACTGCCTTCCTGTCGAGGATCCTGCTGGCGCTGTCAACCCGAGCCAGGCAGTTTCCTCCTCACTACGGCTGGCTCTTCCTGAGAGGTTCTCCGGAGATTCCATGAACTGCTGAGATTTCCTGGTTCAGTGCGATCTGCATTTCCAGCACACCCCAGGGACTTTCTCATCAGACCATGGTAAAGTGGCGTTTATTGTGTCCCATTTAACGGGAAGAGCAGCAGCCTGGGCTACTGCAGAATGGTCCAGAGACTCTAAGCTTTGTTACTCTTTAGCCGACTTCACAGACACTATGAGTCACATTTTTGACCACCAGTCACCTGCTACAGAGGCCAGCAGAAGGCTTCTTCAGATGCGCCAGCGCAACCGTCAGGTGGTTGATTATGCCATCGAGTTTCGCACAGCAGCAGCAGACAGCGGGTGGAATTGTCCAGCTCTTCGTGACGCTTTCCTGACTGGACTTTCGGATCCAATAAAGGACCAGCTGGCTCCTCTGGAGGTGCCACGAGACCTGGAGTCTCTCATCGCTGTATCTATCCGGATCGATAACCTGCCCGCGGCTTCGGACCGTCAGAGGACAGCACTTCCGCCTGACTCAGACGAACCCATGCAGTTGGGTAGGACCAGGCTTTCTTTGGAGGAGAGGCAGCGCCGCCTTCGGGAGGGTTGCAGTTTCTACTGTGGCCAGTCGGATCACCAACTCGCCTCATGTCCGGGAAAAGACCGAGCTCACCAGCCAAGAGGAGGGCGCTGGTGAGCAAGCTTCCCACAGACTTCCCTCCTCGACCTGTTACTCAGGTAAATTGTTTTAATAACAATCAGGCCATTGACCAGGGAGTGCTTATAGACTCAGGGGCTGACGAAAGTCTTATGGACTGGGGCATAGTCAAACAGCTAAAAATAAATACTGTTCCGCTATCTCGCCCTATTAACGCCAGTGCTTTAGACGGTCGTCTTTTGTTCACTGTTACCCACTGCACAGAGCCTATTCGGATCACTGTCAATAAGGACCATACACAAGTTATGCAGTTTCACATTTTCGAATCTGCTCAGCACCCGATTATTTTGTGTTTTCCGTGGTTAAAAATTCACAACCCACACATTGACTGGCGCTCAGGGAAAATTAAGGAGTGGGGAGAGGATTGTATTAACAGGTGTAAACATTCACGCTCTGTTAATGCACCAACAGACCCTGATAGGATCATTATAGATCACCCTGACTATCCTGATCTACAGAAAATACCTCCTTGTTACCACGATTTAAAAGAAGCCTTTAACAAATCGAAAGCCATTTCACTACCTCCTCACCGATCTTTTGATTGCTCCATTGATCTCCTACTGGGGGCTCCCATTCCCAAGGGAAGACTGTATTCAATCTCAAGGCTCGAGAGAGCGGCAATGGATGAGTACATTTCCTCTTCTCTCAAATCAGGGATTATCCGCCCTTCATCTTCTCCAGCTGGAGCGGGGTTTTTCTTCGTAGGAAAAAAAGACGGTTCTCTGAGACCCTGCATAGACTACAGTCCTCTTAATGACATTACGGTAAAGAACCGCTATCCTCTGCCACGCATGTCCTCTGCTTTCGAACTACTTCAGACTGCCAAGATATTCACCAAATTGGATTTAAGAAATGCATATCACTTGGTTAGAATAAGGAAGGGGGATGAGTGGAAGACATGATTCAACACTCAGAGTGGCCACTATGAGTATCTTGTAATGCCTTTTGGACTGTGTAATGCACCGGCTGTGTTTCAGGGTTTTGTGAATGAGGTTTTGCGGGAGTTTTTGAATATTTCTGTGTTTGTGTATCTCGATGACATTTTGATTTTCTCACCAGACATTAAGTCCCATGTTAACCATGTCCGTCAGGTTCTGCAGAAACTGTTTGAGAATCAATTATATGTCAAGGCAGAAAAATGTGAGTTCCATGCAGAAACTGTGTCTTTCTTAGGATACATAATATCTCCTAACCAGATACAAATGGATCCTGCCAAAGTCAGTGCAGTTTCCGATTGGCCAACACCAGACTCCAGGAAAAAGGTTCAGCAGTTCCTGGGGTTTGCAAACTTCTACAGGAAGTTTATTAGAAACTTCAGTTCTGTTGCTGCTCCTCTGCATGTTCTCACTTCTCCTAAGGTTCCCTTCAAGTGGACTCCCCAGGCTGACGTCGCCTTCCAGCGCCTAAGGGTAAAGTTCACCACAGCTCCCATACTCACCATTCCGGATCCCCAGCACCAGTTTGTGGTCGAGGTCGATGCTTCCAATGAGGGTATTGGAGGGGTGTTGTCTCAAAGATCCGGTGAAGACAACAAGATGCATCCGTGTGCTTACCTGTCGCGTAAGTTGACAACAGCTGAGAAGAATTACGATGTGGGAAATAAAGAACTGTTAGCAGTTAAAGCGGCCCTCGAGGAATGGAGACACTGGTTAGAGGGGGCAGAGCAGCCTTTCTTAGTCTGGACAGACCATACAAATCTGGAGTACATCAGAAAAGCTAAACGCCTTAACTCTCGCCAGGCCAGGTGGACACTATTTTTTAGTAGGTTCCACTTCACACTCTCTTTTCGTCCCGGATCTCAGAATCGAAAACCTGATGCTTTGTCTCGCCTCTACGACCCAGAACCACTTGCCATAGAGCCCAAGACCATCCTTCCACTAAACCGTGTGGTCGGAGCGTTTTCCTGGCAAGTAGAGTCGGATGTAAAACAGGCTAATGTTTTGAACCCGGCACCTAGCGAGTGTCCAAACAACCTGTTGTTTGTCCCTGTGTCTCTCCACTCCAAGGTCATCCACTGGGCCCACACGTCTGTGCTCTCGTGCCACCCTGGTGTAAAGAGGACCATGTTCAGGATTAAGCAGCGGTTCTGGTGGCCAGCCATGAAGAAGGATGTGGCGGAGTATGTAGCGGCTTGCCCTGTGTGTTCTCGGAATAAAACCTCGTCCCAGGTCAAGATGGGCTTGCTTCAGCCGTTGCCGGTTCCCCAACGTCCCTGGTCACACATTTCCATGGACTTTGTGACAGGACTCCCATCATCCAGAGGCAAAACTACGGTCCTGACAGTGGTGGACCGGTTCTCCAAGATGGTTCATTTCCTTCCCCTAACCAAGCTTCCCTCTGCCAAGGGTACCGCAGAGGTCATGATGAACCAGATATTTAGGATCCATGGATTCCCTAATGACATTGTTTCCGACCAACACACTCTCACTCCCTAAACGTCTAGGAGCGACGCTTGGTCAGGGTCCCGTGGCGTGCAGTTGGGACGCGCCGAGGCTCCTTCAGCTTCATAAACGGACGCAAAGAGCTTTCAACTGATTGCAATGTATTCCCATCGGCGGCGGTATTTGACGCTCAGGGAAGCCCCGCATCGGTCCATGTCGGCGGCATTTAAAGGCAATGTGAGCGTCCATTCCCATTGGATAACGGAGGATTTTACACCCGGAAGTAACTATTCTCCTTACTGTCGATTGATTTTACAGTGATATCTGCACTACTCATCAACTCAAAAACACCAGATTATCCTTGTTTATTACACAACATTGATTGGTTTAAATTGTGGGTAATGCTTTTGTGTTTTTCCCCTTCGATTCGGAGAAATAAATATTTTTTCGGAGTTTAGGATGGCAGAACACTACACTACCCAGAATCCTCAGCTATCGTTTGGGACTACACCATGTGCTTTGTTTGACAAACCCCGTGATTAGTTCTCAAGCTCTGTGATTGGATGTTCGACGGCACACTATCCAAATCAAGACTTGAACGTGTCCTACCCCCCCCCCCCCCCCTCCCCCCCCTTAGGTCGCAGGCTCCTCCAACAGTGCAACACAATAAAACAGATACACAGAAAAAATAGTGCAAGTAAATACAAAAAGAAAAATAGTAAAAAGTTAAATAGCGCAATAAGAGTCTATATACAAGTGATTGGAATATGATATATTAGACAAATAATTTCTAAGTAGCAGCCAGATGAATGTTATGGATGTTGTTTCAAAGTTCAGGTGTTTAATAGTCTTCTGGCCTGTGGGATGAAGCTCTCCCTGAGTCTGGTGGTTTTAGTCCGGATGCTGCGGTACCGCCTGCCAGACTCTTCATTGTAAGAGTCGAGGGTGCACTTTGTGTGCGTGTGGGGAGTGTTGCAGTAGAAAATTCAACTGTAGCGCCCGGTACCTTAATGGGAAACCCTACATGTTTGAGCATCCTCTATGGAACATCAAGCTACCCCACAGCACCCCCAAAAGAAAATCTCTGGCGCCACCACTGTGGGCTAAGCCCCGAATGTTTCCAGGTCCAGGAAACGCCCCTGGCTGGCGGTAAAGTTGGAGGTAATAGCAATGTGACTATCAGTGGTAATGTTGCCACTAATCTTTAAGCAATGTTCGCAGCAATGTAAGCATAAATTCTGAGGGTGGTAAAGTTGGGGGAAATAGAAATATGATCATCATTGGCAACGAGGGCAGCATTGTCGGCAGTAATGTGGGCAATGGTGCTGGTAGTTTTGCTGGCGGTATTGTTGGTGGTAATAGTAATATAACTAGAGAATCCAATTCCTAAAGAAATTGCTAGTGGGAATGCTTTATGCTGAAATGTAATGTGTAAGAAGAAAGTGAAGAATTTAGATTGAAATGATACATGAACACTGGGGGCTTGAATGTGTGATGAGAGAAGAAAATAAAGTAAAAAGGCTTGGAAAAGCAGCAGAATATTTGAACTGCAAACTTTTGAACTAACTTGATGGCGAATGATCTGTCGCCATGCCAACGGCATTTGATGACATCCCATAATACGCTTAGATGCATTGATGGCTGCATCGTTACCAAACCTGTGAGGTTTTGGGCCGTTTGGAGCATTTTCACTGAAGTTATGAGAAAACCGTGTTTCATGGTGAGCATTGTGTTGCCATGGCAACGGCATATCGCGTAGATGTCTTCACGGCTGGACTGTTGGCACACATGTGAAGTTTTAGCACTTTTTGAACATTTTCATAGGAGTTATAGCGACATCATATTTTATGGCGAGGGATGCCATGGCAACAGCTTTTGAGGAAAACTCACTAATGGCACATAGACATGTTGAGGACTGGACCATTAACTGTCATCTGAAGTCTGGTGGTGTTTGGACCATTTGCATAGGTATCATGACAACATCGTGTTTTAAGGCGAGGGATGCGTTTCCATGGAAACAGCCTATGGTGAGATCTCAGATTTGGCGTAGAGCTGTTGAGGCATGGACCGGTGATATACAAGCGAAGTTTGGGGGCGATCGGACCGTGTCCATTGGAGTTAAAGCGACATCGTGTTTCATGGCGAGGGATGCGTTTCCATGGAAATGGCATATGATGACACCCCATAATTGACATAGAGCTGTTGAGGGCCGGACCATTAACCATTATCTGAAGTCTGGTGCTGTTTTAGACCATTTGCATAGGTATCACGACAACATCGTGTTTTAAGGCGAGGGATGCGTTTCCATGGAAACGGCACATGGTGAGATCTCAGATTTGGCGTAGAGCTGTTGAGGCATGGACCGGTGATATACAAGTGAAGATTCGGGGACGATTGGACCGTGTCCATTGGAGTTACAGCGACATCGTGTTTCATGGCGAGTGGTCTGTCGCCATGGCAACGGCATTTGATGACACCCCATAATACGCTTAGATGCGTTGATGGCTGCATCGTTACCAAACTTGTGAAGTTTTGGGCCGTTTGGAGCATTTTCACTGAAGTTATGAGAAAACCGTGTTTCATGGCGAGCATTGTGTTGCCATGGCAACGGCATTTGAAGAAACCCCATAATTGACGTAGAGCTGTTGAGGGCTGGACCGGTGATATACAAGCGAAGTTTGGGGGACAATCGGACCGTGTCCATTGGACTTACAGCGACATCGTGCTTCATGGCGAGTGGTCTGTCGCCATGGCAACGGCATTTGATGACACCCCATAATACGCTTAGATGCGTTGATGGCTGCATCATTACCAAACCTGTCAATGTGACATCGTGTTCCATGACACAGGTGTTTATATTTGAGCAAACGACGACAGCTGTGTGTCACCAATAATGTATAAAATAGGTGGAACATGTTGAAGTCAGTATGAAGTCTCCATCAGACAGAAAATAATAGGCTCAGACAGTCTGTTAAACTCCAGTGACCACGTCGTTAGCTCAAACACGAACACCTGTGTGTTATGACATCATCGTGTTCCATGACACAGGTGTTTATATTTGAGCTAACGAGGTGTGCAGAGATCAAAGGTTTCCATTGTTCTGAATGAGAGATAAACCTCTTACATGTGAACGTTTTGTCAAAGAACCGTAACAGATATCTGTGAATATTCAAAACGTGAAGCATGTCAAGGAAGTTGAGTATCTGAAGTGTAATTTGTGTGTACTTTCGGGTTAATAATGTGGCCTTTTTGGCAGTTTAACTAAAGGTGTGCGGCTGCTACCGTGAGGAAATATCAGCCTGAAATTACAATGGGCTTTAATGGAGGCATGTTGAACGTTTTTGTCACTTCATGCCCTCAAGAGGCATTTTGTTTAATTATTTTTGCTTAATTATTTGTCATTTTTCAAGCTACGAGATGTTTTCCTACGTTTGTCATGAAAAATTATGTCTCAGGAATGTAGGGTTTGGGAATTATGGCAGTTTAAAAAGAAATATATGAAGGCAAATTTCAAACTGTCCTCCACTCTAACTCTGACATCACGCACTCTGCCTTAACGAGCTGCGCAATGTTAAAGTTAAAATGTTAAAAATGTGATGAATTATGGGCTATATCTCTGGAATTATGAAAGTTATGAATGAAAAATGTAATAGCCATCGATTCCCGACCGAGCTGAACGTTTTGATGTTTGAACGGAGTTTCTGCGATGTTCAATGCGGGAGGAGAAGAGGTGCAAAATTCCGGCGGAATAATATAGAATTTCGTGCGTAGAAGAACAGATGGTTGGAATGCTGTTAACAGCATTCCCACTAAATTATCCTTGGAAATTCTGGCAGTACTGTTGGGAGTAATGTGGGCAGCAATGTCGGCCCCAAATATTGGCAGTAGTGTCAGAATAGATAATAGATCATTACTGGTAATGTTGCCATGAATGGTGGCGGTATTGTTGGCGTTACCAGTAATGTGATATTATGATATAAATGATGATTGAGCGATGTCGGCAGTAATACTGTCAGTATAGAGGGGTGCAGAAACGAGTCCTAAATCCCGGTTCCCTTGATATCATTTTAATCATGACATAACACCATTTGATTTAAGGTACCACCAAACAAGCCTCGCTTCTCAACTTACTTTTTAAGGCATGATCAAAATTACAAATTGCCAACTTTAATAACTTGAGTCACAATCCATGGTATGTGGTATGTCCCTGTTAGTCACTTTTTACTGTCTCCTGGAAACAGTCTGCGTTGTCATCAATTCAAGGAATTTAAATATAATGTATTGTCATTGAGCAGCACAGGGTTGTATAATGCTAGCAGCGGTTCTGCATTAGTATTTTTTAAGCTTCAGTGCATTGAGCTCTCAGAACTGCAGAATAATTGTGTTTATCCCTGTTATTACTAAATTATAATTTGCCTGCCATCTCTATTACTGGACCAGTTTAGCCAATCTTCAAACATATTTTAAGACTGCATCCTTGAAAACAATGGTCAGAATGAACTTCTGTACTTAGTTTATATAACTGAATCCGAGGATAACAGTGAGACGTGGTCAAAAGCTATATTTAAAGCTAGTTAGTGGACCTCAAATTGAGATTTTTGAAAGAAAATGTTTTACTTCTTTGTTTTCTAGTTGTTACTAGCCATGCAGATACGTTTTGCAATAATGTCAAAACTTCTCTTGTTTTAAAAGAAACCATTGACTGTAGTTATAATGAAACAATAAAAAAATGTCTACATCCAATCTTAAGTGAGTGCATTTGTGTGTCTTTCTGCATTATTGTGTATTTTCATGTATTGTTTGTTTGTAATTAAATTAGCAGTAAGTAAAAGGTTTATCAATTATACACGACAAGAGGTTCTTTGAACAGGATGTTTTTTTATCTTGGATTATTTGGGAAAATTATATTTTGGTTTGTGGGATAAGGTCCGTCTCCAAGTTTGGCAAATGTCTCATGTTTACTTGTGAAATGTTCACTACAAGCATCAATCTGGAAGAGAACACTCATTATTTATTGCATGCTTATCCATGTCATAGTTCATACATTTAGTTTAAGGGAAAACAATTGTAAGATTATGAGATATAAGACTATTTATTTTTTATATTTACTCACCCTTAAATTCAAATACTGCTCTATGGTTGTCTTTTCAGGTATTCAAATTTGTATTTCTTTGACTTTTAGAGTCAGATTTCTCACTTAAGTAAAAGTAGAAATACTACATTGTATGAATACGTTGTTACAAGTAACGTATTAAGTATTGGCATAATAATATACTGAAAGGAGGCAGTTGAACAGATATACATCAAAGAGGGCTTGAGCACCTGCCCCTTTGCCCACCTATAAGAGAAGTGCCCTTTTTAGAATGCACTTTTTTTATTTACAAATCAATTAAATTGTCTAAAATAAAGCAAAAAATAAAAACCTGTCTAATACACATTATTTAAAGCTAATGTGTTGCTTTTATAATTGTGTGCCTAATTATGACATGATATGTTAATTATATTGAACTACATACATTTTAATATCCCTTAAAACTGTCACAAAAGTAGATATTCCAGGAATACATTTTATAGTAACAAAAATCGTTGGTGTGCCTTTTTTTGAATTTGGTACGCACAATCATTTGAGTACTAATAATAATTGTCCCATTTTAGAATCATATTTATTAAATCAATGGATTATAATAATTCACCCATTAATGTGTTCATCGCTAGCTAGCTGCGCTAACGGATTTAAGGAGCTGTTTCAACAACAAGGTGGAGGAGAGTCCTCTCCTGTCAGACTGAGAGGCTGATAACCTCAGCTCAGTGAGGTTAAGGACTCTCTGGGTGTTTAGATAGATAACTTAGTCTAAGTTCTCAGTGGGTCTCAAACAGTTTGGTCACCATTTATTTAAACACATATTTCCCCCCTCATATTTGAGGGGGGAGTGATTACTGAAATATGCATGAATACAAAAAAAAAAAGTTAACTAGGTGAAAAAAGGTAAGATACACTTTTAAAACTTGTTGAGAGCTAAAACTAGTCTTTGCTGCTGCCGGAGCAGGGGGGAGAGGGGGGAGAGGGGGGAGACAGGTGCCGCAGGCCCTTGATTTTGCAGAACTTCTTTAAATGTTTGTAATTGTTCATTAGGAAGTGGACCAGCCATAGCTTCCCTTTAATCTAAAAGGAAAAAAAGGAAAGTAATTTCACTATTGTAAATTGCTGAACTGAGTATTTATAATCAAACTCACAGAAACAATGAGTTTGATAATAATACAATTACAATATCCAAACTTTGCAAAATAAGCACGTGTTTTCTAATAAACTGTGAAGTCTACAATGAAAGCTTAAGAACTGTCCTAAAACCCCAGAATAGCCATTGTAAACTCTTTATAGGCTACCTCCTTAAAAAAAAAGGAAAATCACGAAAGACATGCAAGGAGTGAGCAAAAGTCACACATATTGACTGAATATGAAACAGGTGCAACTTCAAAAAAAGATTTTGATTATATCCCTTACCGTATGATGCACCTGCAACTTTGATACACAGCAAGAAAGTTGAACTTCTTTGCTGCGCTGTTGTGTGGGTTCAGACTTTAAAGAGTTCCGCCCCTTAGAAACTCAAGGAAGTGGCCAATTAAACCTTTTCCTGCAGTGAGTGACAGAGAATCTAAACCAATCAGTGTTCATCATGTTTCCTTTATTTTTCCACGTTCAGTTAAAGCAGCTGATTTACAAGAAACGCGTAGAGGAGGGCTCTGTTTACAGAGCACAAAGTATTGTCATGACATGTTAGCAGAGGTGTGGACTCGAGCAGGGGTTAAGTTGGGATTTTATATGTGGGGGGGCTCTGTGTGGAGGTGCGAGAGGGGGGCGGAGGTCGAGGATCTCATTATTTGACCTTAAGGGATATACATTGTGGCCCTAAAGCAACTGCTCCATTATCTGTATCAAATGCACACATTGATGCCACCAAATGTCACAATAAAAATAGAAAGTACTACAAATAAACTGAATTCATTTACATCTTAAATTATTAATATATATACACAAAAAAAGGTTTACAAATATCCAACCTTCAAATTGCTTTTTTAAATCAACACTGCTCTGCACACTTGCTAAAGAACATTTGTGTGGAAATCTCAATTCATTTGTAGGGCTGCGTGAGTATGGCCAAAAGTATGGGAGTAAATCTCACTGTAAACTATTTAATCATCACCAAATTCTGTGTTATTATGACCGATCATAACTCAGCTTTATGCAGACATACATTTAGCATGGTGTACAGGGCCGGTTTTTGGAATAGGGCGCCAGATCTGGGGAGGCGCTGCGCTGGCAGCTCTGGGAGGGAAAAAAACATTTTTGACTGTTTGCGCTTTTCCTAATTTTCAGCCTTGATGTAACAACATTCATAATTAAGTAAATGCAACACCCTTTTCACCCCGGTTACACTTTTCATTTGCCCTGTACGACGGGCGCTGTAAGTGATGAAAGCGAGGGGTGTTGGCTTATCAGGCGTCCGCAGCTCACAGCTAAAGTGGGTGTGGGAGCGAGCGAGAGAGATAAATGCAATTTATGTAAACAAATATTTCCAAGGCACTCCTTTATAATTATTTGGTTAAACAGGTTTGAAATTATTTCAATGTATACTATAGGACAGTAAACCAAAAATATCGTTTAAAACTGGTGAGATAAAAAGATATGCATAAATAAATGTTAACTAGGTAAAATAAGATATGAATGAACAACAAAAATAAAATAAGTTACATTTATTTGTTATTGGCTATGGTAAGTTATTGGTTATGTTCATATATTTGGTTATTAAAATGTAAACCGATCTTTTTCATATGGGTGTTTTAGAGTTGTACCCCCTAGATCTAGTCTCTAGTAATGTGTGCTTAAAGTGCACCAGATTGAAGCATTTTACTTTCATACCCCCGGACCCCCCTAGAGGATGTGACGTCCACACCCCAATTAAAACATGTTCATACAATATTGAATATATTTGAAGCCTTTTTGATGTATATTACCTATGTCAATAAGTTTCTGTTTTTGTAGTGTATTGGTCTTTTGTAGAGATGTTACTGTATGATTGAAGTAAATGTGGGAACCGTTTAACAACAGCCATTTACTTCAAAGATTTTTCTCAATGTTATTCTTATTTTTGTTAATCCTGGAAGAATGCCAGAAAAAAAGACATTCTCTTCAAGACTAAAAAAAACATGACATTAGTAATTGTGATAACAAATTAAATAAGTTGTTAGGTTAACGGCCCGTCCACACGGCGGCGTGCGTTGAAGCTTCAACGCTTCTGCCCATTCACTTGGAATGGGGTGACGTCACGCTTCGCCGAACTGCATTGTGGGAGCAAAGCGTAGCTTTTTGGCATAGGCGACATAGGCGGTCGTCTAGGGTGCCAGATCTGGGGGGGCGCTGCGCTGGCAGCTCTGGGAGGGAAAAAAACATTTGTGACTGTTTGCGCTCATCCTAATTTTCAGCCTTGATGTAACAACATTCATAATTAAGTAAATGTAACACCCTTTTCACCCCGGTTACACTTTTCATTTGCCCTGTACGATGGGTAAGTGATGAAAGTGGGGGGTGTTGGCTTATCAGGCGTCCGCAGCTCACAGCTAAAGTGGGCGTGGGAGCGAGCAAGAGAGATAAATGCAATTTATGTAAACAAATATTTCCAAGGCACTCCTTTATAATTATTTGGATAAACAGGTTTGAAATTATTTCAATGTATACTATAGGACAGTAAACCAAAAATATTGTTTAAAACTTGAGAGATAAAAAAATATGCATAAATAAATGTTAACTAGGTAAAATAGGATATGAATGAACAACAAAAATTAAATAAGTTACATTTATTTGTTATTGGCTATGGTAAGTTATTGGTTATGTTCACATATTTGGTTATTAAAATGTAAACCGATCTTTTTCATATGGGTGTTTAGAGTTGTACCCCCTAGATCTAGTCTCTAGTAATGTGTGCTTAAAGTGCACCAGATTGAAGCATTTTACTTTCATACCCCCGGACCCCCCTAGAGGATGTGACGTCGACAACCCAATTAAAACATGTTCATACAATATTGAATATATTTGAAGCCTTTTTGATGTATATTACCTATGTCAATAAGTTTCTGTTTTTGTAGTGTATTGGTCTTTTGTAGAGATTTTTTCCTTTATTCTTTATATATTCTATTGTGTATTCCTTGGATACTTTTATCTTTTCTACTGTATGATTGAAGTAAATGTGGGAACCGTTTAACAACAGCCATTTACTTCAAATATTTTTCTCAATGTAATTCTTATTTTTGTTAATGCTGGAAGAATGCCAGAAAAAAAGACATTCTCTTCAACGGCCCGTCCACACGGCGGCGTGCGTTGAAGCTTCAACGCTTCTGCCCATTCACTTGGAATGGGGTGACGTCATGCTTCGCCGAACTGCATTGTGGGAGCAAAGCGTAGCTTTTTGGCATAGGCGGTCATCTAGGGTGCGTCTAGGGTCGTCTAGTAATTGTGATAACAAATTAAATAAGTTGTTATCTTAAGTCAGGGCCGGTTTTTGGCATAGGCGACATAGGCGGTCGCCTAGGGCGCCAGATCTGGGGGGCGCTGCGCTGGCAGCTGTGGGAGGGAAAAAAACATTTTTGACTTTTTGCGCTCATCCTAATTTTCGGCCTTTATGTAACAACATTCATAATTAAGTTAATGTAACACCCTTTTCACCCCGGTTACACTTTTCATTTGCCCTGTACGACGGGCACTGTAAGTGATGAAAGTGGGGGGTGTTGGCTTATCAGCACCCAACTCTGCAGGGGCCAGAGATATGGAAAATCCACCCAAATGACCCCAGAAGTGGTTTCTTTTTGCTAAATCTATCTAAAAAGGTCAAATGTCACTTGTTTTGCATCAATCTTGATACAGGGTACTTATTATATGTTGTACTTTGGATTCCTAAAGCTTTTAGTCTACCTTACTGTGGAGGAAACTTCTGTGTAGCAATGCATGGAGTCACAGACTCAGGAAGGAGACACGGTGAGAGTTGGAGCTTTTGATGTCAAACACTGATGGTTTATTCAGAGTATTCGGCCGGAGGATTCACATCACAAATCAAAGAGTCAGAGGTTCTGACTACACGGTAGAGTTGCCACGTCAATTCTGAAGAGCCTCTCTCTATGTTAGACCTTTTAACTGGTTCACAGAGAGAAATCAACATCTCTGAAGAAGTAGACTAAACAGCTGGGAACACTGAGCCACCTGCGTCCGACGCTCATGGCCTCAAAGATTTCACATCTTAGAGTCCACAAACACCGATAAAGAAGTGCCTCAGCGTTCTCACAACAATTACCATTCGTGCCAGACAAGTTGACCGGTCACAAACTGGTGACAACAACAAATATGGCACCAAGGCCTTTCCTTAAAGGAGATAGCAGACGTCAGAGTAGATCATAAAACGTCACAGAGCAAAAGGTTAGATATCTAGAAGAATTATTCCTTAACAGTTCCTCTCTTTTTATCATTTTTGATAACCTTAAAACATTAGTCTAATAATAATTCTGGTCAATACTTAAATCAATAGGCGTCTTCAGATTCGAGTGTGGTCTCACCTTACATTCAATTACATCACAAAGTAGAATAAGATTGAAACATTCAATCACAATGATTGATACAGCCAATCATAATAGGAAAATTATCTCTCATCAGTGTTTGGAGCATCTTTTGTCAAAAGCATAATAAGGAACACACATAAAACACAGATACATAATAGCAAAAATATTTGTTTTAAACTAATATCTTTTATCATTTAAACCATTAGTTAATGTCATTTATCAAACTATAAAATCAAAACCAGAAACAGCTTAAAGATTTGCTTTAAGGCAATCACTAGTCAAAAGCATTTAAAACTTAGGATCATAAGAGATCCAGCTAAGGCATAAAATTCACAGTGGTGATTTGATCAATCTGTAATCGGCAAAGTTGCAGTGTCTTCAATTTTAGGATTACTTTACGTTTACTTCATTACGCTTTAGTCAAGAGTAAGGCACTTAGTCTTAGTAAAATCAGTACATTCATTTTAGTCAAGTACATTGTTCAAAATCTGAAAAGGAAAAGTTAGGCTAATATTCAAAGACTTTTGTAAAAACCTGGAAAGGAAGGATTAAACATTCTTAAAACTTTAATTCATACATTTGTAAATGCTACAACTGATCTGTACCAAATTAAGTCTATCAATTATTCTTATTAGTCATACTTACCTGAAAATCTACTTATGGTACTTGGAAAGGGTTCTTCTGTGTTTATCTAATGTTGAATATAGAATATCAATTTCTTTAAATTATACTTCTCTAATTTGAGGATCAAATATGCTACATAATTGTTATATGAATTATAAATATTTGTTTTGGGCCAAAACTGAAATTAATCCAGTACTTGAAACATCATTTTAGGTCTGTCTGTGCATGGGTAATACATTACAGAGTAGTGTTGTTAAGCCTGATTGCTGGATGATTAAGGATATTAACATTATCTGTTATAATATTAGAAATACCTTATTATTCAATACCTTATAATCTGAAAATATTTATTTATTAATTTTGTTTAGTGTGAAAGTGTAATCTGATCTGACTAAATATATTTATCACCACTATTTAACACATGTCTGGTCATTGGAAATATAAAAAAACAATCATTAATTGTACATCTTTAAACATCTGGTCATTCAATTCAAAGTTCATCTTTGTACGAGAGCTGGAAGAACATGTCCGTCAGTCTTCGTTCTCCTCCTCCCTTTATGACACCGAGTGTCTGGTGTGTAAAGGCATCCTGATACTGTAGATTAGCACTGAGGTGCTGATTGGCTCAAACTCTTCTTCATCAGAGCACCATATTTCAACCCCCCAATTGCTCTGCTTTTGTGTGGCTCATTCAGTGAGCACTGTAGTTAATCCCCCAGTGAGACGGAGGCTCATCTGCCTGTATTCCTTCTGCTATCTGCTTGAGTGCAACTGCGTATTCCTGATGCATCCAGGTCCCCCCCCCCCCATGATGGGAGAGGTTAGGAAGACATCAAACTCCTCCAAGAAACATGGAACCTTGTATTATAGAAACCTCTGAAGCCCTCGCTCGTCCTGCAGGGTTGTCTGCTAGAGCCCACCGAGCAGAAAGATGAAGAGAAGCATCCCATCTCGAACGACCTCGTGCTTCCTTGCACGTGGCTGGGGGTGCTCTCTGCACCCGGAGAGTGTGACCCTCTCTCTGACCCTTGGCCTTGAGAGCTGTCCTAGTTATTGGGTTAACACCTGATAGGGATGTTTTTCTGAGTGAAGACAACTCAAAGTAATGGATTAGCACATTATCATTTAATTACAAAAACAGGATAGGCCCCTCAGAATTATTTGGGAGCCTTCCTGACACATGCACATTATCATTTTGAAGGTTTGTGTTAGTCATTTAACATGCAAGAATCATATACTCATCAGTCCATAGCAGAGAAATGTTATTGTAAGTTAAAGGTGAGCTTGTCCCTGTGGATATAACCCCTTCTCAATGATTCTAAATGTATATTAATTCACCATTTACCTTTTGATAAAATATTAGTTCATTCAGGTTTGAGAAATAAATTACTCAATATAAAATAACTTACTCAATATAATTGACTCTTCCCTCCCTTTTCTTACATATGGTACATATGAAATAATAACTTAGGAGTCTATTTAAGCATGGTATAGTTTATAATCTATTAATCGAGAAGACTCAGTATCACCTGTGTGCAGCTTACAAAAAACCATTGTGATAAACATATATTATGCAGGAAATTGATACATTTGTTGAAAAACAAAGCATATCTGATTTGGGAGGAAAAGCTTCATCCCTTTAACATCTGAGTTATTACTGATGGCATAGCATGAATGATATTGGGTGTCTGAGGGTGTCATTACTGAGAAATGTCAAACAAAATCAAAACCTTACATTTGAAAACAGGTTTGCATTCCTCCACTGAAGGTGACGTTATCATTGGAAACAATAAAAGCTAATTGTTTTTGATGTAGAATCTATATATTGAATCGTTAGAGCAGAACAGAATGGTTGTATTGTAGCCTGAGTTTTGTGCAGCCTTTAGTTTTACCAGGTGGAAACATTGTCTATATAATGTGAATACATGTAGAACTAGACATTAAGAGACCCCTGACATTAGGCCTATTTGAAACAATAGTAGGGGCTTTTACCAGCTCGCCAACTTACAGGCATTCTCTGCATAGCAGTATGAATAGCCTTAAAAACAACCCACTCTTTGGTAACGAGAGTCATGTATCTGAACCAAATGCCCTAAGTGAAGCCGTTAGTCTCATCTGACTGACCCAAGGGTTGGTGCTGGTGTGACAGGGAGGCTTCCAAGTGTTCATAGCAGATGTCATGCTTTCAGTTCATGGCTCAGTGGGGGGAACAGACCCATGTGAGACAGTTTCAACGGCTGTAATGTTCAGTTTGAGGAGTGTCATTCTCTCTGGGAGCAGGAAATGGTGTCCATTCAGACCAGACCATTAATGTCATGTAGAGCAGCCATAGCATCTCTGTGACTGCACTCAGCCGGACTGCAGCAGGGCAGAACTGGGTGACTTTTAGTGAAGCCGTCCAAGGCCATAGACAAAATGGAACCACGTACTAACAAAAGGGACACAAGGTCATCAATGTCTCTCTTTACCTTTGGCCTAATTGTAAAACAAATTAGTGGAAGAAATGTGGAACCCTAATCCATCATCATGTGACATTTAGAGTTAATTTAAATAATTACTTATGGGTTCAAGTCAAATTAACATTAACATTAGAACTAAAGTCAGTCAAAATTGGACGTGCACGGATCAGAATCTAATCAATACACCATTTTCCCAGCTCTGTAATGAAAAGGATATCAAGATTAGGTACATTACAGGAGTGTTAAAACATCCAAACATGCACACTTATCTTATTCTAGTAGAGATTAGAGGACAGGTCTAATGTTGTGAACAAAATGATCAAGTCAAAGTTATTTTATTTATTTGATCTTATGTACCACATTTAATTTAATAATTAATCTTAAATTACTAATAACTTTAAAGAAGGCAACGATTTACAATGTGGATAAGGTGACTACTTATCCAAAGTGTGTGGGTGTGTGGGTGTGTGTGGGTGTGTGAACAGCTTGTCTGCCCAAGGTTAAAACATTTGGGACAGCAGTGAGAATGTTATGAGAAACAATTTGTTGCTTAGACTGAACTCGAAAGAAGCTAGATAACATGCATTTTAAATAAATCAAAACACTTGCACCTTAATTAAATACATTTGACATTTAGCTTGAGCTGGGTTCAATACTTTCTTTATGGTATTTAAATTGGGCTCAAGTAGAACCTTTACATGGATTTGGCTTGCAACACAAAGTGATACCGATCTCTGTCTGTTATGATTGGAAAGTCTCATGATTTAAAGTGTAGGCCTGTGAAGGAGAGGCCCTTGGAAAACACCATCTACTTTTTTTAACTGTAATTACTTATTGTAAAGAGATTGCAACATTATACTTTTTAAAGAATTGCTCAATTCATTTAACACATTTATTATGCACACTGTAATGAAAACGTCAACAAATATATTGATCCTGGCTTAACCAGCGACCTTTACTCTTTTGTTCATAAGCTCGGTTTCAGAAAACTTGTCAGTAGTTTAACAACTATTATAATTTTAGTAATGTCTATGGAGACCAATTGGTTGATACGAGAAATCATTTGAAGCAGTTTAATAAAGAATGTTAAACTATATTTAAAACTGTAATTAAAACTTCAACTTATATTAATTATCTGATTCCAGTGGCCAGTTGGAACAGATAATCAACAAAGTTTCCATTTTGCAGCAACAGCGCAAAAGGTTTCAACAATAATTTGTATTATGTCTGAGTCTAGTTCTGTCTTATCAGCTTTGTTTCGGAATGTGTTCAATACATTACGTTTTTTTTCATTATTACCATACAATACATAGATTTAAGAATAAATGAAACAAATAATACAACATTGACCTAAAACAGCAGACACATTTTGCAACCCTGACCTCCTCAAGCAGGTTGTTTACGACCAGCAATGATGCCTCTGAGGGTCTCTGGGAGCAGGGGCATAGGGTTTATAAAAGGTCACAAACATATCTTAACATACAATTTAAGAATGTATTCTTAAAGTAATATAATCTTCTCTTCTTCTTACACCTACAGCGCACACCCTGAACAGTGTGCTTCTTGTTTACATGTTCCTCTGCACACTCAGATGCAGGACATAAAACACTCTTTTGCTATTTATTTTCATTTTGCAGCACATCTATACTACCAGAATTTTGCAAAACACTATATATTATTTATTTTTCTCAAGTCATTTACTTTTGGTGAGTTAACTAAAGCTTAGTTTATTTTACCCTGGCTATGGACTGATTCATTATTAGTTGTTACAAAACATGCACAAGACGGCGGTTAGTACAAGAAAAACCACACTGCAATTAGACGAACAAACATGAACTCATAATAAACACCAGCGTGACAGCAAAGTTCATCCAGCTCAATTTAGTCCGGATTAAAGAGGTTTCTATGGGGAACCCAGTGGGGCACCTTGACTCGCGCACCCACCCTTGTATACAAGTCCTAGATCGGTGCCTGAAGACCGTCCAAGAGCAATAACTAGCTTATCCTCTTGCGACCCCACTACCCTGTTCTAGTGGTGCTATGCCCCCCCGATCTGGAGCACATAGACTTTTTTTCTCCGCTACCCTTTCTATCCGAAACTACAAGGTTCAAGGTTCAAGGTTCAAGGTTCTTTATTGTCAATCTGACATAGCTACAGAGTAATTATGCAGTTGAAAATCTTATGTCACAGGCTTCTCCAACAATGCAACATAATAACATAACATAATAACAATAAGAGCAAGAGCAATACAAAAATAATAATAGTTATAAAAATGAAATAAAGTTATGATGTGGAATAGTGCAGTATGAGTCTATATACAAGTTATTGGAATGATATATATATATTAGGTATTAGATACATACTACTGAGTAGCAGTTGAATGTTTGAAGTTGTTTCAACAGTTCAATTTTTAACAGTCTCACTGCCCGCGGGAAGAAACTGTCTCCGAATCTTCTTGTCCTTGCCAGGATGCTGCGGTAACGTCTGCCAGACGGCAACAGAAAGAACAGTTTGTGGCTGGGGTGATGGGGGTCTTTGATAATCCGTAGTGATTCTTCCTGAGCCGCTGGGAGTAAAGGTCCTCCATGGATGGCAGCTCCGTCCTGGTGATGTGCTGTGCAGTTTTCACCACCCTCTGTAAAGCCTTACGATCGAGGTCGGTGCAGCTGCCGTACCAGGCCGTCATGCTGCCAGTGAGGATACTCTCTATCGTGCACCTGTAGAAGTTGCAGAGTATCCTGGAATCCATTTTGAACCTCCTCAACCTGCGGAGGAAGAAGAGCCGCTGTCGAGCTTTCTTAGTGATGGTGGTGGTGTGAAGAGACCATGTCAGGTCCTCAGTGATGTGGACCCCAAGGAAACCTGAAGCTTTTGACTCTCTCCACCGTAGTCCCATTGATGGCGATGGGGGCGTGTCCCTCTCCCTGCTGCTTCCTGTAGTCCACAATCAGCTCCTTTGTTTTGCTGATGTTGAGATGGAGGTTGTTCTCCTGGCACCAAGATGTCAGGTTTTCGACCTCCTCTCTGTATGCCGTCTCGTCATCGTCTGTGATCTGGCCGATGACGGTCGTGTCATCAGCAACTTCACGATGGTGTTGGAGCTGTGTGTGGCCACGCAGTCGTGGGTGAACAGGGAGTAGAGGAGAGGGCTGAGCACGCAGCCTTGAGGGGCACCGGTGTTGAGAATCAGGGTGGAGGATGTGATGTTTCCCACCCGCACTGCCTGGGGTCTGCCCGTCAGGAAGTTCAGGATCCAGTCGCAGAGGGCGCTGTTGAGTCCGAGGTCTCTGAGCTTGATGGCCAGCTTGGAGGGCACAATGGTGTTGAATGCTGAACTGTAGCCAATGAACAGCATTCTCACATATGTGTTCCTCTTCTTCGGGTCCAGGTGTGAGAGGGCAGTGTGGAGGGTGAGGGCTATGGCGTCGTCTGTGGACCTGTTTGCTCTGTAGGCAAACTGCAGGGGGTCCAGAGATTCAGGGAGGGAGGAGGTGATGAATAATTTGACTAACCGCTCAAAGCACTTCATTATGATGGAGGTGAGTGCTACTGGGCGGTAGTCGTTGGGGCAGGTGATGATTGTCTTTTTGGGGACAGGAATGATGGTGGAGTGTTTAAGACATGTGGGGACTACAGACTGCAGCAGGGACCTGTTGAAGATGTCTGTGAACACCTCTGCCAGCTGAACTGCACACACCCTGAGAACACGGCCAGGGATGCCATCAGGTCCAGGAGCCTTGTGTGGGTTAACCCTTTTAAAGGATTTACACACATCTGCCCTATTTAAAACAAAAGGGCAGTGTAGCTCCTGGTCCCTCTGTACCTCCACAGCCTGGCTGCTCTCAAAGCGTGCAAAAAAACTGTTTAGCTCATCTGGGAGAGATGCGCACGCAGACACTCCCGCAGCACCCCCCGCTGCTCCTTTGTAGTCAGTCATTGTCCTTAGTCCCGCCCACATATTCCTAGTGTTACAGCCTTTGAAGTCAGATTCCACCTTCTCTTTGTACTGTCTCTTTGCATTTTTTATTGCTCTCCGGAGATCATACTTAGACTTCCTGTACTCCTCCAAATCTCCCGCTGTGTGCGCGAGAGTGCGCGCTTTCAGTTTGCCGCGCACCTCACCGTTTACCCAGGGCTTTTGATTTGGGAATGTCCGTACAGAAACCTTCGGTACCACGTCATCGATGCATTTCCCAATGTAGCAGATGACAGTGTCCGTGTGTGTGTTGATGTTATTGTCCTCAAACACACTCCAATCCGTGGATGCAAAGCAGTTAACTGTAGTCCTACTCGACCAGCCTATAGACACGCCATAGACACGCCATCATGTTCATCACAACGATGAAACACAGTTTTGTTCTACACTTGCATGCCATGCCCACCCATGATCAATTAGCCTATAATTTTATGTATGCACCCCGGACCGGCACCAGTTCCTCCAGCAATGTAGGGAACTGTGGCGCATCAGGTAATGTACGCACCTCGCACTTGCCAGCACGTCGTAAACGGCCACAAGCCACGAGAGTGCTTTTAAACCATCTCGTTTTTAATAGAGACGGCGGTGGTGTGAGTTAAAGCTATAGACAAAAGCTGTGACTTTCTCCCTCTGAGTTCACTTCACCAGCCCATGCAGATACGGGGAGGTATTTTACACACATCCCCCGGAGCCGCAGCTGGAGCCGTGTTTTTTTTTAGAGGCGCTGGGGGTAATATCTCTGGCTGCTTGTGTTAACTGCTAGTGTTGGCCGCTGAAACCCCCGGAATCTCGGCGATTTGTTCATTACAAATCTCTATTTTGATTTCACACAGAAGTTCCACTTTACTGCTGCCCTCATTAAGGTCTTTTTAAACATCTTCGTGTATGCCTGCACGGCACATATCATGCACTTGGCGTTGACCTGCATGCCTAAAGAAGGGTGCACAAAGTGTGATGTGTTGACTTTATTAGAATATTGCTTGCAACATGATGATACACACCTGTTACACGACAATTTGTACTGCCTGAGAAAAATGCACCCAGTTTCAGATGTTGTATTTTTGTGAGCAGTCAGTATTTTTATGGTTGGAAAGAAAAGATATCCTCCACCGAAAGATGTACAGAAGTGGAAAAAGCATGTTGTACACCAGTCTTGATGTTTGAGATAAGGTAATAAAAATAATAAGTAAAAATAATAATTAAAACATTGAGGAATGTTAAATGTTCCTGTAAATTGTACCGCTATTTATTTGCACAGCATTACGACAAATTGTTATATTAAAAATAGGGTTGCAACAGTGGCGTCGCCTGGCCTGGGCATCCGGGGCTTTAGCCCCGAATGTTTTTTCTGTAGCCCCGGACAATTCTCCCTCAATAATATAATACATTAACCGTGCTTTACGTGAACCTCATCATGACACAAGAGAGGACGGCAGCACTGTAATTTCCCGTGTTCAGTGAATGCAACAGAGGCATGACACCAGACCAATCAGAGAGTTGCATGGAAATAAACATGTGCTTGTGTCATTCAAGCTCGGCTCTGTGTGTGTGTGTGGCAATAGCGCATTTCCACCATGGCGCGGAGCGCGGTTTAAGCGTGCCGTGTCGTGCCGTGCCCGTTTTTGGTTGCGCTTCCACTAGGCCTAGTTACGGCCCGGCCCGGCCCGGGGCCACTTTTTCACCTCTTTTCTGGCCCGACAAAATTGTGGTTCTATCGGGGCCAACAAACAGGGCTGAGTCGGGCTGAGTATGCTAAACTAGAGAGAGAATCGCTGGCAAGGAGGCTACAACTACAACAAGATGAACATATTTGACCGTGATTTAATTGTAATACACGTTTCAAAATGATGCCGAAGTAACAACATACTGATACCGGTTAGTAAAAACCATGAATTAATGCTTTGGCAAGTTTGCAGACAGACGGCAGGTGAAAAACCTTTTAAAATGCGTGTTTTCTAGATGGAGATTGGCTAAGCTAACTCAATATATGCTCCGACCGTCCACACTCACAACAACGGCCTATACAGACATAAATAAAGCAGCGACTGTACTCGCCATGACACAGGCAGTCTGTGGTGTGTACTTGTTTAACTTTTGTCGAGTTTCTGAACATATATAAGGAGCTGTGAGCTCTGAGTGCTAACAGCTAACGGCTGTGTTGTTTTTCTGGGGTTCTCATTGAAGATGACGTCACGGCTCCGCCTACACTGCGTTACTATAGTAACTACCCCAGTTCCTAAACTGTAATGGAAGCGCAGCATGAAGTGAGCCGGCCCTGTTAAGGCCCAACGCGGCCAAGCAGTACCGAGCGTGGCCGAGGCCGACCGTGTGGTGGAAATGCGCCGTCACGGCGATAGAGAGAGAGGGAGAGAGAGAGAGGGGGAGGGAGGGACCGGTGTCAGCATGGACCGTGTTGTTAGCATCTGGTTAGCTAGCTGCACTAACGGACATAAGGAGCTGTTTGTTCCACAAGAAGCTGGAGGAGAGTCCTCTCCTCTCAGACTGAGAGACTCAGGTGAGCTAAAGGACTCTGAGTGTTTAGATAGTTAACTTTAGTCTAAGTTATCTCAGTGGGTCTCAAACGGTTTGGTCACAAATTATTCAAAAGATTATTTCCGCGGCACACGTTTATATGATCATTATAGTTATTTAAAAAAAGAGAATAAAGGAAAAACAGTTCCATCAGTGCCATTTGACCTTTTTCAGGTACCAGACTATAAAAATGATGTATTACATTGAATTATCACCATAGGTATTCATTCCATTGAAAGAAAAAAGAATTAAATAAAACCCGACGGGGGCTTTGGGGCTTAACAGGCTAATGTCCATTGGATCTTGAGTCCAACGCCTTAACCACTCGGCCATCCTGGTTGGACATGCTGAACAAGGACGCAAATTTCGAGCGTTGGGTTGTTTAGTGAAAAAGCAGGTATAACTTCATGAGAACATATCTGAGAGAAAGCTACGAGAATGGCGAATAGAGTGCACAAAAACCCGCTAGGCATAGCAAATACTGGTGGATGCTTTCACCCGTTTCAAGCCATATACTCCTCCTTTGAGTGGACAAACAAACTTATCTTGCCCTTATTTAAGCAATTTTACAGCCAAACAGATTGTTTTCCACCTTTTTCCTACCAGGAGTGGAGTTTGAACCCACGAGGACTAATGTCCATTGGATCTTGAGACCAACGCCTTAACCACTCGGCCATCCTGGTTGGACATGCTGAACAAGGACGCAATTTTCGAGCGTTGGGTTATTTAGTGAAAAAGCAGGTATAACTTCATAAGAACATATCTGAGAGAAAGCTACGAGAATGGCGAATAGAGTGCACAAAAACCCGCTAGGCATAGCAAATACTGGTGGATGCTTTCACCCGTTTCAAGCCATATACTCCTCCTTTGAGTAGACAAACAAACTTATCTTGCCCTTATTTAAAAGGGGAGTGATTAGTAAAATATCCATAAAGAAAAAGTACATCTGTTTACAGTTCTGCTTCATATGGGTGTGGAGAGAGGTATCCATAGATCTCTTCATTTTGCTCTCAAAGTGCACCAGATTGATGCATTTAACTTCAATATTTAAAAAAAAATCTTCCCGGGGGAGCATCCCCCCCCGGACCCCCCGAGAGGAGGTGAGCCCCCCACTAATAAAAAATACCACTTTACCCCTGCCTATATGCCGTGAGCTGATTATCGAGCCTTCATTGTAACAGTCGCGGGTGTACTGTGTGTGTGCGTGTGGGGAGTGTTGCAGTAAAAAATGCCACTGTAGTGCCGCCGCCACTGTGGGCTAAGCCCCGAATGTTTTCAGGTCCAGGCGACGCCCCTGGGTTGCAATAAACCTTTGTCCCTTACAACTGATTGTGAGAATGATTTCTACATGCTAACACTGTTTAGTTAAATATAAATGTGTCATGCTCCAAAGTTGTGCAATAATGTTGTTGTTATTATTATTCTATTCATTGCCCATTAACAGGAATTATTTTACAACAATTTAAAATATTTTGAAATACTTTAATATTTTAATTTTACATTTTAAATGTAATATTTTTATATTTTCAGATCTTTTAAAGACCAAATGTTTACCGCTTGAACAATAAAAAAGGTTGATTTATTGATAATAAAACTAATTCTTACTTGATGTGAACTGATGTAATCTTTTCCACGTGAAAAACCCTGTGGAAATGAATCAAAAATGCTTTCAACATTAGTTCTTAAATCTTTATTAATAATAGTAATGCAGTTGTTATAAGAATAATGATGATAAACATTAAAGTGTACATTTCCTCTGAATGATGATGTGTTGTAATTCCTCACTGTCACCACTGAGGGGCAGCGACTCACTACATTACATTTAGCTGAAGCTTTTATCCAAAGCGATTTACAATAACTGTAAAAACCCATACAGATTCAAACTCAGACCAACAAGAAAAGTGCAGATATATTCACTTCAAGCAAGCCGTATCATTGTAAGTGCTGGTCACTAAGTTACAAGGCCTACATTTACTTTTTTAAGTGCTTTTAAAAATAAAAGATCTACAGTCTGCTGATCATTCAAACCTGTACTGTATGATGCAATGTGCAGCTGAAAGTTTATGTTTTGCAGTTCATTTTTTATAAAAGAAAATTAAATGAATGAAATCTACTAAATAATAAAACATCTCTTTTGTACACTGAAGTTGTATGTGACATTGGAGGCATTGCCAATCCCTTTCCAATATCACACTGAGGTGTCCAAACGCAGGGCCTTTTTGAATACCCTCTGAGCATCCTCAGCGAGCATGTCGAGGATAGTAGTGAGAGCTCTGTAGGTGCAGGCATAAGAGATGGCCGCTGCTGCAGCAAATCCAAAAACTGGAATAAATCTGGACCCTTCCTCTGCTGCTAATGAAGCAACGTGAAACACAGACACCTTCAGCATGTTAAGGACAACCTCACGGCTTATTTCTTTCAAAGCCAGAGGTGATTTCATCTCTGCTCTGAGATCATGCAAAGGCACACCTCCACTATCAGCAAGACTCTGCAGTGATTTGGGATCAAGACCAAAAGTATTTTTGTACACTATGGCATTATCAACCAGCATGGTTAGATCAACAGCTAAAGAGAGCCCAGGAATCGGTACAGCTGCTACGAGTGCAGATGCAGCAGCTAGGTACTTTATTTTTGACTGGAGAGCCTCTTTCTTTTTGTTGATGATCTCAAGATTGACAATTGGCATGGCTAACAGCAGAACATCTCTCTTGTGTGCAGGAAGCTCTCTCTCCAGGGTCTCCATTAACAGACGGAAGTCATACAGGTGGAGATCAAAGCTGGACACCGGGAAGACTTGTGGAGACTGTATACCTTGATTTTCAAGACCTGCATCACAAAGAGAATAAACAAGTTAATTCCAGACAATGAAATTGGAACAGAGTACAGAAAAGCCCCAGCAACCCTCTGCAGGTCAGACACAAAGACCGGCAGGTTGTTTCAGATCTGAGAGGATGATCGGTCACACCAACAGACCCTTATAGCTCAGCCAGTATTCATATGACTCATTGTATGACCTGTTAACATTGATAGCACTTCTTCTCAACTTATGCTGCACATGTGTAAAGTTATTGTTGTCCCCTTAAATTGAACTAGTGTCTACTTGTGACCCTTGTTGCGTAAGCCTTTACGTTTTACATAAATACAACTCTCTGTTCTCGCAGTACTCTCATATATCTGGAATGACATTCTTATAATTTTATAACCATTATTTTAATTCTCTTGGAATAGGATGTTTGCATGTTGAGGGGGAGACACACCGATGGCATGTCCCGCCTGCAAATCTAAAGGGCAAGAATGTGTGGATATAAACAGGAAATGATGTACTTTTATGTCTGTGACCATAGAAAGGTTGTTTTCATTTGAATATTCTTGTTTTTGCTTCAGTTAAGGCACATTTTCACTTTCTCCCATTTCCAGTCTATTTTTCCTAAAGATACAGTATCTAGAAATGTAAACAACTACATTATTAAGCTTTTTTATGTTTTAGCTTTAGGTGAGAGCACATAATTACCTTTAATGCAGTCGTCTCTGATTTTTTTAAGGGTATCTTCAGCGTTGAAATCTCTTTGACTTCTTGTTGCCTCACGCATGTTATTGTCAATCTTTGAGCGAACAAAGTAGAACTTCTTCCCCATCTTCTGAATCTCCAGAGCGAGTTTCACATCATTTTCTCTGAAGCGATCAGCTGAGATGATGATGAAGAAGTCAAATCTTTCAAAGCCAACAAGCTGCAGGTACTTGTCAGCTGGAAAATTGGGGGTGCCAATTCCAGGAAGATCCCAAAGTGTAACATTGGGATATTGTGGATGGGGGTATGATTCGACCTTCATGGTGGTTTCTACACAACCAGTAGGGGCGGCATTCTCATCCATGTTGTCTATGCCTCTAAAGGCGTTAACAAAGGTGGATTTACCAGAGCCAGTCTCTCCTGTGACGGCGATGTGAAGTGGAATATTATCCTGCTCTTCCAAATAAGCATTGAGCATTGCAGCGGCTGCCGCAGGCCCTTGATTTTGCAGAACTTCTTTAAATGTTTGTAATTGTTCATTAGGAAGTGGACCAGCCATAGCTTCCCTTTAATCTAAAAGGAAAAAAAGGAAAGTAATTTCATTATTGTAAATTGCTGAACTGAGCATTTATAATCAAACTCACAGAAACAATGAGTTTGATAATAATACAATTACAATATCCAAACTTTGCAAAAAAAGCATGTGTTTTCTAATAAACTGTGAAGTCTACAATGAAAACTTAAGAACTGTCCTAAAACCCCAGAATAGCCATTGTAAACTCTTTATAGGCTACCTCCATACTAAAAAAAAGGAAAATCACGAAAGACATGCAAGGAGTGAGCAAAAGTCACACATATTGACTGAATATGAAACAGGTGCAACTTCAAAAAAAGATATTGATTATATCCCTTACCGTATGATGCACCTGCAACTTTATACTCAGCAAGAAAGTTGAACTTCTTTGCTGCGCTGTTGTGTGGGTTCAGACTTTAAAGAGTTCCGCCCCTTAGAAACTCAAGGAAGTGGCCAATTAAACCTTTTCCTGCAGTGAGTGACAGAGAATCTAAACCAATCAGTGTTCATCATGTTTCCTTTCTTTTTCCACGTTCAGTTAAAGCAGCTGATTCACAAGAAATGCGTAGAGGAGGGGTCTGTTTACCGAGCACATTGTATTGTCATGAGATGTTAGTGACGTTAACAAAGGTTTCACTTTATGGAGACATGTATTACCTAGACATGTTGCTTGTTGGAAACAAATGCTGTCTAATAATATATCCTGCATTAAAGACACTGAACATATTTTAATCTATAATGAATATTCTTGTACTTTCTGTGAATGAGAAGAACAAACATATCATTTGTTCTATCAGAAAGTATTCTGTATTATGTTGAACATCTTAAAATGGAAAACTCAGCAAACTACAACTTCATAAAGACATTTTAATGTATTGTTGTTTTCTTTTGGACACTTCTAAGAATTACAGCAGTGTGGCACCACTTCTAAATAAGAAGGCATCAAGGGAGTGAGGGGGACAGGGTGGGGCTATATTTTGTGTTACGACATTTCAGTGACTTCATTAAACCAATGTGTGTGTGTGTGTGTGTGTGTGTGTGTGTGTGTGTGTGTGTGTGTGTGTGTGTGTGTGTGTGTGCGTGCGTGCGTGCGTGCGTGCGTGCGTGCGTGTGCGTGTGTGTGTGTGTATATATTTAAATGTATATATTTCATTTGACTCATAGCAAAATGCCAAATCATTATGAAGATCATAATAAGGAAGACTATAAAAAAAAAAAAACTATGAATAAACCGGCAAAATGTGATCGCAATAAAGACTAACTGTATTTGACAATTTATTTTATCATTTATAAAGCATTTCATCCCAGTGGCCAGATGGCCTGGTGTTGTGAGGCAAAGGGAGTCTAAAACTAGGATGGTAGCTGTAGGTTTTGGTTGCCAAGGGTTATCTTTTCATGTTGTTTTTCAAGTTTGGTCTCTGCAAACGGTTACGAGGCTGTATTTACTGTAGGTTGGTCTTTTCAAATGGTTACTAGATTAAATAGGTGTAACCTAGCAGCTGCTATCTTCAATAACAGGAAGCAGCAGCAATACTCATTTGTATCTCACTCAAGCGACATTCATATGGTTAATTCTATATTCAAAAGTTTCCTTCACTTTGAGCGCAGACAGAAATATGTGGTTATAATGGGAGTGAATGAGACATTTTTCTTTTAATATTTGGTATTTTTGATCAGGACTGAAGTTGATTGAAAGATTTAACCCCAAAAAGTTTTTAAAAATATGACTCTGTTATAATAATTTTATAGCAGTTTTTGGAAGTGGACATTTTTGTCCCGAATGACTAATTAGGGTAGTCAATTTTAAATCTGACTCTGTGCAAAAACTAATAATGCAGCAAAATCAATTTTGCTGCTAACCTTTGACATATCACAGACTGTGATTAAAAAAGAGCCAGTCCCCAGATATGTATTATATGGAAAATAACTAATTTTCTCTGTTTTTATCATGAAAAACAACAGTGATGTCATGTTTTCAAAATGGCATTTAAAGGGTTAAAATCCTGAAAATGATGAAATATTTTGTATTTTTGATTAGGGCTGAAGTTGCTTCTAAAACTAAACTAATAATAATATAATATAATAATAATTGAACCCAAAAAAGTGGTGAAACATTTGTTTAATATAATGTTTTTATCAAAGTGTTTTGCAGTGGACATTTTGTCCCGAATGACTAATTAGGGTAGTGCATTTGAATGATACCGGAGGGTTAAGTCCGGTAAGATTTGTATTTACGGATATGATGTGTTTAAATGAATTGTTTGAGCCTGTATGCTGAAGTTGCACCTGCTTAATATTCGGTCAATATTTCTGAATATCTATATCTTTGCAGCCTAATATTATGTGATCTGAATTGTGCTGAACTAGCGTTATAATGTGATGTGTTTACTATGGCTATTCGAGGTATTATTACACCAGTTTTGAGTTTACACTGAGCCTACACACATTTCAAATGTGAATTAGAAGTGTTTTTAAATTAAATCTCCTAACTTTTAATATTATATAGTAATTTGATTGTCAAACTAATTGTTTTTTAAATGTTTGAGTAGATGATAGCAAGGCAAGTTTATTTATAAAGCACCTTTCAACACAAGGTAAATCACATTAAGAGCATTAAGAAATTGTGCAATGAGTGAATAAAACAAAACAAAACAAGCTAATGTAGAATAATACAGGTATACTGTATATACAATACATGAATACAAGTTATAAGTGCTGCAACCCCCCAATTCAATTAATGAAATTACTTTTATTTTATTGAGTGCTAATGTATGGGTAATCAAGTTTTAATGAACATATTGAACGAATTTAAAAAAGTGCTGCAAAAACATGGACCCACTGCAGCAGCTACAAAAATCCAGACTTATTTGGAAGAGCAAAAATATTCCACTTCACATCGCCATCACAGGAGAGTCTGGCTCTGGTAAATCCACCTTTGTTAACGCCTTTAGAGGCTTAGACAAGAAGGATGAGAGTGCTGCAGCCCCTACTGGTTGTGTAGAAACCACCATGGAGGTCAAATCATACCCCCATCCAAAATATCCCAATGTTACACTGTGGGATCTTCCTGGTATTGGCACCACCAAGTGGTTCGCTCAAAGATGGACCATAGCATGCGGGATGAGGAAGAAACTCAGAGTGAGTTCAACGAAGAAAAGACTCTTGCAAAGATTAAGAACGACTGCGTTCAAGGTAAGTATTGGGTCAAAGTGGCTATGAGAAATGTCTTTAACTTAAGGGCTTATGCAATATGGGTCACGTAGAAAGTAGAAACTTGTTCATTTTAAGACAACAAAAATGACTTTATTATTATTATATAGTAAAGTAATAACTTTACACACAGGCAGACAAAGTTGAGAAGTAGAGCTATCAATGATAACAGGTCATAAAATGAGTGATATGAATAGCCTACTGGCTGAGCTCACTAATGGCGCGTTTCCACTACACGGCCTCGCTCGGCCCCGCTCTGTATGGCTAGGCCTCGTTAGGACTGGCTCACTTTATGGCGCATTGCCATTACAGTTTAAGAACTGGGGTAGTATCTATAGTAACGCAGTGTAGGCGGAGCCGTGACGTCATCTTCAATGAGAACCCCAGAAAAACAACACAGCCGTTAGCTGTTAGCACTTAGAGCTCACAGCTCCTCATATATGTTCAGAAACTAGACAAAAGTTAAACAAGTACAAACCACAGACTGCCTGTGTCATGGCGAATACAGTCGCTGCTTTATTTATGTCTGTATAGGCCCAGTGGCGGCCGGTCCATAGGGGCGCTAGGGGCGCCGCCCCACCTCTTCCCATATTGAAAAAAAATAATAATAATAATAATTAAAATTAAAATTAAAAAAAATATATATGTTTAAAAAAATATATATGTTTTTATTTTTATTTTTAATGAACAAGGTAAATATTATATAATTGGTATCAGTAAAATGTATAATCTACAATAAAATCTTGTTTAAAATTGTGTTACGATGTCTAAAGTTACTGATAAGTCACATGTTTCCTGCCTGGCCTTGCCCATGCACCTTCTCTCGTCTGGGCGCTAAAAGAGGAGCCTTCAACCAGTGCAGCAGCAGCCACCAGCAGCTGACTGTTGCTATCTGTAACGTGTAAACTATGCCGCGAAAATATAATTTCAGCCAATCAGCGTCGTCAAAGATGACGGTCACCGGGCGCCAATGTCAGCGCCCAGTGCAGTCTGTGAGTAGTTTGGACAGTGACTCGTATCCGGTTGACGCAGTAGTTGATGAGGATGGCTTCGTGTGCAGGTGGAGTCTCCGGACCTCGGTCCCCGCCTAATTCTGTTCAAGAGCTAATCTCCAATCCTTTCGAAAGGAGAAGTTTGGCAGATAAATTGTTGCTTAAAGACCTTGCACCGGACCAACCCGATTTGAATATATCGCAGCAATCTCGTGAAAAAGACAAAATTTATACACGAGGCTTCACAAGTAGCTGGTACACAAGAAAGGCTTGGCTAGCTGGATGCAAACAGGTAAATGCTGTCTTTTGTTTCCCATGCTTGGATATCACTTTATATGTAGAGAGGAGGTTTCCCATGGTTGTTAGAAGTTTATTAATAAGTGGGCATTTATCACAGAAGTGATTGTTCTGTCTCCACGTTTGTTGCATTGTCTGTGATGTATTTTCCAACGATTATAGCTCCTGTTCTGTCCCAGCAACACTACACGGTTTGCAGCTCCACCACATTTTTGGTTTATCTTCGGTGTCGCTTAAAATCTGCTTCCCATCGGACTAAAACCTCCACGTAATCTGAAGACAGATACTTGAAGTTATTTAAACCTTTTGCAAACTTTATGTTCTTTCTTGCTCTAGCCTTGCCAGTTACATTGTACATAACACATATATTATCATTATGCTAACTGGTTGTTCGTGTTAGACGATGTAGCTTTTTCATTTCTGAGTTATTGCTATATGTAAATAAGCCTGTTTGTAAATAATCCTCAGAGAAACAAAGAAAAAACACAATTTATGACATTTTGTGCTGTGGTTATTTTTTTTAAATTGCATTTATTCACAGTTCAGTTTGAAATGCTGTAGTGACTTGTATTGAACCACTTAAATATTTATAATTAATGCTACTGAAAAGATGCTATTAATTTTATATCTCACATGCAGTTCACTGTAAAGCTACTTGGTGAAGGTGTTGGTTCATAAAACATGAACAGTTTTAAGAAAGAAAAAAACAGACCAGTTCTGAGAACACAAATTCCTGGTAAAGTAGTAGATGTTCAGGTTGATAAATAATATTTTCCACACTGAAGATTATGGAGGTATTGATCAGTCTTCTCATATTTTTAAGCCTCGATTTCTCCTTTCCCCCCCCCTCTAACATCACCAGAAGTCATCATTTAAGGGGTCATTTCTCGAAAAAAGATTCCGGGGGGAAACCCCCCGGACCCCCCGAGTAGGTCACTTACGGTACGTCAAGAACCCGACCAAAAAAAAAGACCACCGGCCGCCACTGTATAGGCCGTTGTTGTGAGTGTGGACGGTCGGAGCATATACTGCGTTAGCTTAGCCAATCTCCATTTAGAAAACACGCATTTTAAAAGGTTTTTCGCCTGCCGTCTGTCTGCAGACTTGTCAAAGCATTAATTCATGGTTTTTACTAACCGGTATCAGTATGTTGTTACTTCGGCATCATTTTGAAACGTGTATTACAATTAAATCACGGTCAAATATGTCCATCTTGTTGTAGTTGTACAACAGCGATGCTCTCTGTAGTTTAGCATACTCAGCCCGACTCAGCCTCGTTGTCTCTGGCCCTAGACCCACGATTTTATGAGGCCAGAAAAACTGTGAATTAGGACCCGCCGGCCGGTACTAGGCCAAGTGGAAACGCAACCAAAGACGGGCCGCTGACGTCACAGCCCTCTTAAACCGTGCTCCGCGCTGTAGTGGAAATGCGCCATAAGGGTGTGTTGGTGTGACCGATCACCCTCTCAGATCTGAAACTAATTACATGCTTGGATGTTTATTCGGCCATTGACTGGCTGATTTTGGAGTGTACAGATGGAAAAGGAATGAAATTAGTAGCTTGTTCAATGCACTTTTTTCAAGGGACATTTTAATTTGCAGCGCCATTTTGAGCCCTTTTTTTTTTTAAATGAGAGGGGTGTGTTAGAAATTAAAATCAATGTTTTATAGCATAATTTAGTCTAAAACATACCGTCAGTTTAAAAGCTGTTTTATCCTGAAAAAAACGGAAGTTCTCGTAAAATCTCAATGCCAAGCTTTTATTCTGAAAATCTTTCATCTCCGGTTAGCATTTAGCATGTGGCTAATATTACGTTTTCTAGATGTGAATGTAAAGTGAAAATGACACGGAGTGTTGCACACCAAAACCTACTGATCTTAACACTACACCAGTCGAGATATTATAATTGCTGAATATTAAATGAAGGTACAGTTTATTTTAATAAAGTTTTGTTGACAGAAGTAGGTAGATATGACGACTTCCGGTACTACAGTAAATGAGAACTGCCGTAAATGATAACTGCTGAAAAGCACTTCTGGTATTACTAAAGTGTCTATTTACAGCCGTTATAATGCATTAAATAAAAAGTCATGAAAGAGACAATGAGGAGAAGAGGTGTGTGGAGTTATGCAATGAATGTACAACGTCTGAATCCTCTGTTATGCGCGATAACGGACATTGAAGACCTCCCCCAGCAACGCGAACCGGCCCTTGAGGAGGAGCCAACGGAGGGGATATAACCAGCTGACGAGCGTTGTCTCCGGACTAGTCTTCACCTTCCCTTCACCCCGGCGAGGCAACAGCTGCTCTGTCTCTCCTCGTACCCTCTGCTTGTTGTATCACCGCGCCATTTAATTAAACTCAACTCATTTGAACCTTTCCGGAGACTCCATTAGTCTCTTGATTCTAAGCTTCTCTCCTGGACGCGAGAACAACGAATACTTCTAACAGTTGCAACGAAAGAGTGGTGCAAAAAAGCATGGTGTGAAGAAGAGAGAAAAAAGGGCAAGTGAGGTTTGGACTCGGCTGAATACACATTAACAGAGTTTTTAACCCCCAACAGTCTGGGTCACCTGTAAGAAGAAAAGTGTATTTCTGACAGCGCCACATTTCTGTCAAATCATGCACTTGGCGTTGACCTGCATGCCTAAAGAAGGGTGCACAAAGTGTGATGTGTTGACTTTATTAGAATATTGCTTGCAATATGATGATACACATCTGTTACACGACAATTTGTACTGCCTGAGAAAAATGCACCCAGTTTCAGATGTATTTTTGTGAGCAGTCAGTATTTTTATGGTTGGAAAGAAAAGATATCCTCCACCGAAAGATGTACAGAAGTGGAAAAAGCATTTTGTACACCAGTCTTGATGTTTGAGATAAGGTAATACAAATAATAATAAAAAATAATTAAAACATTGAGGAATGTTAAATGTTCCTGTAAATTGTACCGCTATTTATTTGCACAGCATTACGACAAATTGTTATATTAAAAATAGGGTTGCAATAAACCTTTGTCCCTTACAACTGATTGTGAGAATGATTTCTACATGCTAACAGTGTTTAGTTAAATATAAATGTGTCATGCTCCAAAGTTGTGCAATAATGTTGTTATTATTAGTCTATTCATTGCCCATTAACAGGAATTATTCTACAACCATTTAAAAGATTTTGAAATAATTGTATATTTTAATTTTACATTTTAAATGTATTGTTTTTCGGATCTTTTAAAGACCAAATGTTTACCGCTTGAACAATAAAAAAGGTTGATTTATTGATAATAAAACGAATTCTTACTTGATGTAAACTGATGTAATCTTTTCCACGTGAAAAACCCTGTGGAAATGAATCAAAAATGCTTTCAACATTAGTTCTTAAATCTTTATTAATAATAGTAATGCAGTTGTTATAAGAATAATGATGATAAACATTAAAGTGTACATTTCCTCTGAATGATGATGTGTTGTAATTCCTCACTGTCACCACTGAGGGGCAGCGACTCACTACATTACATTTAGCTGAAGCTTTTATCCAAAGCGACTTACAATAAGTGTAAAAACCAGTGGCGGCCGGTCCATAGGGGCGCTAGGGGCGCCGCCCCACCTCTTCCCATATTAAAAAATAAAAATAAAAAATATATTTTAAAAAACATATATTTTTTTTTTTTTTTTTAATTAACAAGGTAAATATTATATAATTGGTATCAGTAAAATGTATAATCTACAATAAAATATCGTTTAAAATTGTGTTACGATGTCTAAAGTTACTGATAAGTCACATGTTTCCTGCCTGGCCTTGCCCGTGTACCTTCTCTCGTCTGGGCGCTAAGAGAGGAGCCCTCAACCAGTGCAGCAGCAGCCACTAGCAGCTGACTGTTGCTATATGTAACGTGTAAACTATGCCGCGAAAACATAATTTCAGCCAATCAGCGTCGTCAAATATGATGGTCACATGGCTCCTACGTGAGCGCCCGGTGCAGTCTGTGAGTTGTTTGGACTCGTATCCAAGGAGACAAAACAGGAAGCTGTCATACACTCTGGAAGCTACCATTTAGCAGCTAATGAAAACTCCGTTTTTGACATAAAAATGGAATTATGGATCATCAATCATTTTTCAAAGTGACAGACACATTGGATTCATTTATGGATTAACCTTCAGCTGCGTTTTTCTCGTTTTTTATCAGAATTGTTATTCTGCAAAAGGTGAGCATATCTCCATGTTTTGCTACCTAAAGCTACGTCGTGTGATGTCTGTATTTGCTTCCCCTGTCGCGAGTTCTAATCGCTCAGTGATGATACTTATATTTCTAGAATATGTGGAATCTCAGTTTGTAAGCTTGTTTGTGCATATCCGATAAGTATATTGATTGATTTATACCTAGAGTGCGTTAGCATTTTTTCGCTCAGGGCTCATTTAGACGCTTCTTGTGAGACTTGTGTTTTGTTTCGGTAAACATGGTTCATATCATCAGTTAGATGCGTTTCCTCTGAGTAGGACACATGAATAGTTTATTACATTTTAAGAAGCCCTGAGACACAGTTTCGTGAGAAAAAAAACGGGGGAAAAAAGCCCCTTAACAGGTTAAATGGGAATTAAATCAGTGTTCCCAAAGCCCCAGTGTTCTGCAGTTTGTGTGGGCCAACTGTACTGTTGCACAGTTTATGCTGTAGAAACTATGTCCAGGACAAGGTGTTTGGAAGTTTTGGAAGATTCATAGCTAACCACACTGAAGTTATGGAGGTATTGATCAGTCTTCTCATATTTTTAAGCCTCAAATTGTCCTTCTCCCCCCCCTCTAACATCACCAGAAGTCATGATTTAAGGGGTCTTTTCTCAAAAAAAATTACCGGGGGGGACCCCGGACCCCTCTAGTATTGTTTGATCACCATTTCCACAGCCCCACCTAAAATATTTTCCACCAGCCGCCACTGGTAAAAACCATAAAGATTCAAACTCGGACCAACAAGAAAAGTGCAGATATATTCACTTCAAGCAAGCCATACCATTGTAAGTGCTGGTCACTAAGTTACAAGGCCTACATTTACTTTTTTTCAAAGTGCTTTTAAAAATAAAAGATCTACAGTCTGCTGATCATTCAGCCTGTACTGTATGATGCAATGTGCAGCTGAAAGTTTATGTTTTGCAGTTCATCTTTTATAAAAGAAAATTAAATGAATGAAATCTACTAAATAATAAAACATCTCTTTTGTACACTGAAGTTGTATGTGACATTGGAGGCATTGCCAATCCCTTTCCAATATCACACTGAGGTGTCCAAGTCCAGGGCCTTTCTGAATACCCTCTGAGCATCCTCAGCAAGCATGTTGAGGATAGTAGTGAGAGCTCTGTAGGTGCAGGCATAAGAGATGGCCGCTGCTGCTACAAATCCAAAAAATGGAATAAATCTGGACACTTCCTCTGCTGCTATTGAAGCAAGGTGAAACACAGACACCTTCAGCATGTTAAAGGTGGGGTAGGTAAGTTTGAGAAACCGGCTCAAGATCGCTAGAATTTGAAAATACACAACCGGAGAAAATCTGCCACTTCCTTATAGAGCCCCTCCTCCAACACACACGAACGCGCACATGACCAATGAGGGCACGAGATAAGTTTGTGCACAGATGGAAGGCTGACAGACAGGTAGGCCATCCAGTTATTTTAGCCGGGCTGGCTAAAATGATTGGTCGTACTTTTTACAGTATTACGGCTTCCACAGATGACATTTTTTTAATGGATTTTTTGTCAAAGCACTTAAGATATTCATTGCTATCGGGATGTTAAGAGCATTCCATGGAATATAACAAAAAGTGTATCTCGGGCCGGTTTCTCAAACTTACCTACCCCACCTTTAAGGACAACTTCACTGCTTATTTTCTCTAAAGCCAGAGGTGATTTCATCTCTGCTCTCAGATCATGCAAAGGCACACCTGCACTATCAGCAAGACTCTGCAGTGATTTGGGATCAAGACCAAAAGTATTTTTGTAGACTTTCAACCACATTATCAACCAGCATGGCTAGATCAACAGCTAAAGAGAGCCCAGGAAGCGGTGCAGCTGCTACGAGTGCAGATGCAGCAGCACGGAACTTTATTTTTGACTGGAGAGCCTCTTTCTTTTTGTTGATGATCTCAAGATTGACAATTGGCATGGCTAACAGCCAGTGGCGGCGCCAGGGTATGGCTGGGCTACAGCCATACCAAGAAATGGCTTAGCCCCACCTCAGCCCCACCATGAAAAATGATGTTAAAGTAAGCAAAATAAAGTCCGTCAACTCGCGCGGAGTAAATTGCACAGACAGCAGTTAGTAAGATTGATTTCAGTAGCCACTTGTCTGGAAATACCGAAGACTAGAAACCGTTTTGAAAACTTTTGTCACGTAGTGATCATCTTCTCAATAAAACATCTTTGATAATGTCTTCTGGCCAATCAGAATCACGATAACGGCGTGGTGTTGTTACAGGAAGTCCCGACGGAGAACACTTTTGCTGTAGTACATCTCTATACATCGATACAACATTACGTGTTGATTTAATAAGACCCCACGGTTTGATGATTGATAGGTGTGGGCTGTCTTTCATTTTGACACACAGAACAATGGGGGCTATCCACCCTTATCCACAATGTAAAGTAATTCACACAGCCTCTTTCCTCTTCTCTGTGAGGAGCAGCACTGCATTCATTTTTTTAAATGTGTAGTAATAGATGTATGTATTTTTCTTCTCAAGAGAGTACCAGAATGTGTATTTTGTGTTAGTATTTCAAAAAATCTCCTGGGGGAGAATCCCCCAGACCCCTCTGCAGGGGTTGGGTTTTCAGCATGTCAACTCTTTCACCTGTGGGGAAATTGCAGGATTGGCTCCAGGTCGCCCTTTTTGTTTACTACAAGACATTGCAAATACTGACTTGAGCCCCACCACTGTATGGGTTAGCCCTACCATAGATTCCCCAACTAAAATACTCTGGAGCCGCCACTGCTAACAGCAGAACATCTCTCTTGTGTGCAGGAAGCTCTCTCTCCAGGGTCTCCATTAACAGACGGAAGTCATACAGGTGGAGATCAAAGCTGGAGACCAGGAAGACTTGTGGAGACCGTATATCTTGATTTTCAAGACCTGCATCACAAAGAGAATAAACAAGTTAATTCCAGACAATGAAATTGGAACAGAGTAAAGGAAAGCCCCAGCAACCCTCTGCAGGTCAGACACAAAGACCGGCAGGTTGTTTCAGATCTGAGAGGATGATCGGTCACACCAACAGACCCTCAGTGAGCTCAGCCAGTATTCATATGACTCATTTTATGACCTGTTAACATTGATAGCACTTCTTCTCAACTTATGCTGCACATGTGTAAAGTTATTGTTGTCCCCTTAAATTGAACCAGTGTCTACTTGTGACCCTTGTTGCGTAAGCCTTTACGTTTTACATAAATACAACTCTCTGTTCTCGCAGTACTCTCATATATCTGGAATGACATTCTGATAATTCTATAACCATTATTTTAATTCTCTGGGAATAGGATGTTTGCATGTTGAGGGGGAGACACACCGATGGCATGTCCCGCCTGCAAATCTGAAGGGCAAGAATGTGTGGATATAAACAGGAAATGATGTACTTTTATGTCTGTGACCATAGAAAGGTTGTTTTCATTTGAATATTCTTGTTTTTGCTTCAGTTAAGGCACATTTTCACTTTCTCCCGTTTCCAGTCTATTTTTCCTAAAGATACAGTATCTAGAAATGTAAACAACTACAATATTAAGCTTTTTTATGTTTTAGCTTTAGGTGAGAGCACATAATTACCTTTAATGCAGTCGTCTCTGATTTTTTTAAGGGTATCTTCAGCATTGAAATCTCTTTGACTTCTTGTTGCCTCACGCATGTTATTGTCAATCTTTGAGCGAACAAAGTAGAACTTCTTCCCCATCTTCTGAATCTCCAGAGCGAGTTTCACATCATTTTCTCTGAAGCGATCAGCTGAGATGATGATGAAGAAGTCAAATCTTTCAAAGCCAACAAGCTGCAGGTACTTGTCAGCTGGAAAATTGGGGGTGCCAATTCCAGGAAGATCCCACAGTGTAACATTGGGATATTGTGGATGGGGGTATGATTCGACCTTCATGGTGGTTTCTACACAACCAGTAGGGGCGGCATTCTCATCCTTGTTGTCTATGCCTCTAAAGGCGTTAACAAAGGTGGATTTACCAGAGCCAGTCTCTCCTGTGACGGCGATGTGAAGTGGAATATTATCCTGCTCTTCCAAATAAGCATTGAGCTGTGCAGCGGCTGCCGCAGGCCCTTGATTTTGCAGAACTTCTTTAAATGTTTGTAATTGTTCATTAGGAAGTGGACCAGCCATAGCTTCCCTTTAATCTAAAAGGAAAAAAAGGAAAGTAATTTCACTATTGTAAATTGCTGAACTGAGCATTTATAATCAAACTCACAGAAACAATGAGTTTGATAATAATACAATTACAATATCCAAACTTTGCAAAAAAAGCACGTGTTTTCTAATAAACTGTGAAGTCTACAATGAAAACTTAAGAACTGTCCTAAAACCCCAGAATAGCCATTGTAAACTCTTTATAGGCTACCTCCATACTAAAAAAAAGGAAAATCACGAAAGACATGCAAGGAGTGAGCAAAAGTCACACATATTGACTGAATATGAAACAGGTGAAACTTCAAAAAAAGATATTGATTATATCCCTTACCGTATGATGCACCTGCAACGTTGATACAAAGTTGAACTTCTTTGCTGCGCTGTTGTGTGGGTTCAGACTTTAAAGAGTTCCGCCCCTTAGAAACTCAAGGAAGTGGCCAATTAAACCTTTTCCTGCAGTGAGTGACAGAGAATCTAAACCAATCAGTGTTCATCATGTTTCCTTTCTTTTTCCATGTTCAGTTAAAGCAGCTGATTCACAAGAAATGCGTTGAGGAGGGGTCTGTTTACCGAGCACATTGTATTGTCATGAGATGTTAGTGACGTTAACAAAGGTTTCACTTTATGGAGACATGTATTACCTAGACATGTTGCTTGTTGGAAACAAATGCTGTCTAATAATATATCCTGCATTAAAGACACTGAACATATTTTAATCTATAATGAATATTCTTGTACTTTCTGTGAATGAGAAGAACAAACATATCATTTGTTCTATCAGAAAGTATTCTGTATTATGTTGAACATCTTAAAATGGAAAACTCAGCAAACTACAACTTCATAAAGACATTTTAATGTATTGTTGTTTTCTTTTGGACACTTCTAAGAATTACAGCAGTGTGGCACCACTTCTAAATAAGAAGGCATCAAGGGAGTGAGGGGGACAGGGTGGGGCTATATTTGTGTTACGACATTTCAGTGACTTCATTAAACCAATGTGTGTGTGTGTGTGTGTGTGTGTGTGTGTGTGTGTGTGTGTGTGTGTGTGTGTGTGTGTGTGTGCGTGCGTGCGTGCGTGCGTGCGTGCGTGCGGTGTGCGTGTGCGTGTGTGTGTGTATATATTTAAATGTATATATTTCATTTGACTCATAGCAAAATGCCAAATCATTATGAAGATCATAATAAGGAAGACTATAAAAAAAAACATTATGAATAAACCGGCAAAATGTGATCGCATTAAAAACTAACTGTATTTGACAATTTATTTTATCATTTATAAAGCATTTCATCCCAGTGGCCAGATGTCCTGGTGTTGTGAGGCAAAGGGAGTCTAAAACTAGGATGGTAGCTGTAGGTTTTGGTTGCCAAGGGTTATCTTTTCATGTTGTTTTTCAAGTTTGGTCTCTGCAAACGGTTACTAGGCTGTATTTACTGTAGGTTGGTCTTTTCAAATGATTACTAGATTAAATCGGTGTAACCTAGCAGCTGCTATCTTCAATAACAGGAAGCAGCAGCAATACTCATTTGTATCTCACTCAAGCGACATTCATATGGTTAATTCTATATTCAAAAGTTTCCTTCACTTTGAGCGCAGACAGAAATATGTGGTTATAATGGGAGTGAATGAGACATTTTTCTTTTAATATTTGGTATTTTTGATCAGGACTGAAGTTGATTGAAAGATTTAACCCCAAAAAGTTTTTAAAAATATGAATCTGTTATAATAATTTTATAGCAGTTTTTGGAAGTGGACATTTTTGTCCCGAATGACTAATTAGGGTAGTCAATTTTAAATCTGACTCTGTGCAAAAACTAATAATGCAGCAAAATCAATTTTGCTGCTAACCTTTGACATATCACAGACTGTGATTAAAAAAGAGCCAGTCCCCAGATATGTATTATATGGAAAATAACAAATTTTCTCTGTTTTTATCATGAAAAACAGCAGTGATGTCATGTTTTCAAAATGGCATTTAAAGGGTTAAAATCCTGAAAATGATGAAATATTTTTTTTTTTTTATTAGGGCTGAAGTTGCTTCTAAAACTAAACTAATAATAATATAATATAATAATAATTGAACCCAAAAAAGTGGTGAAACATTTGTTTAATATAATGTTTTTATCAAAGTGTTTTGCAGTGGACATTTTGTCCCGAATGACTAATTAGGGTAGTGCATTTGAATGATACCGGAGGGTTAAGTCCGGTAAGATTTGTATTTACGGATATTATGTGTTTAAATGAATTGTTTGAGCATGTATGCTGAAGTTGCACCTGCTTAATATTCGGTCAATATTTCTGAATATCTATATCTTTGCAGCCTAATATTATGTGATCTGAATTGTGCTGAACTAGCGTTATAATGTGATGTGTTTACTATGGCTATTCGAGGTATTATTACACCAGTTTTGAGTTTACACTGAGCCTACACACATTTCAAATGTGAATTAGAAGTGTTTTTAAATTAAATCTCCTAACTTTTAATATTATATAGTAATTTGATTGTCAAATTAATTGTTTTTTAAATGTTTGATTAGATGATAGCAAGGCAAGTTTATTTATAAAGCACCTTTCAACACAAGGTAAATCACATTAAGAGCATTAAGAAATTGTGCAATGAGTGAATAAAACAAAACAAAACAAGCTAATGTAGAATAATACAGGTATACTGTATATACAATACATGAATACAAGTTATAAGTGCTGCAACCCCCCAATTAAATTAATGAAATTACTTTTATTTTATTGAGTGCTATGGATAATCAAGTTTTTAATGAACATATTGAACGAATTTAAAAAAGTGCTGCAAAAACATGGACCCACTGCAGCAGCTACAAAAATCCAGACTTATTTGGAAGAGCAAAAATATTCCACTTCACATCGCCATCACAGGAGAGTCTGGCTCTGGTAAATCCACCTTTGTTAACGCCTTTAGAGGCTTAGACAAGAAGGATGAGAGTGCTGCAGCCCCTACTGGTTGTGTAGAAACCACCATGGAAACAGTTTATAAATCTTTTTATTAGTTTTCTCACAGATAGCGAACAGACATTTTCAAGACATTACATGTAAAATACTGTGTTTTCCTAATATAGATGACAAACAAACACGAACCCCATTACCCCGCCTATTCACACAAACATACAAGGTTTGGGGGGGACAAGGAAATAAAAACAAACATAAATAAAGGATGAATATTAAATAGTATTGCAAAGAAAAGGGAGGGGAGTGGGGGGTGCTCTGCTGAGAATTAAGTATTGGGTTCTTCGTCAATAGTAAGGATGTCAATGTGGTCCAGAAAAGGCTGCCAGGTTTTATGGAACGTCGTCAGGGAGCCCCTAAGGGAGAACCTAATCCTCTCAAGCCTGACGCAATACAGGATTTCATGAATCCATCTATTATGGGTGGGAGGGGAGGAATGTATCAATTTAAGGAGAATAAGCCTCCTGGCAAGCAGAGGTGTGAATGCAATAACTCGTTGTGTGGTAATGGGTGCATTGGGCATCGAAGGAATTCCGAAAAGGGCAGTGAGGGGGCTAGGGTCTACTGTCTCACCTAAGACCTCCCCAAGTGAATCAAATATTGCAGACCAGAACTCTGATAGTTTAGGGCACGACCAAAACATGTGCATGTAGTCAGCCGGAGATTGTTTACATCTATTACATGTGTCAGACCTGTCAGGATATATCCTGGCCAGTTTTGCGTTAGTGAAATGTACTCTGTGCAGAATCTTGCACTGCAGTAAGCTATGCCTTGCACATATAGAAGAGGCGTGTACCAGGTCTAATATACGTCCCTACTGATCATCTGACATGTTAATCCCGAGGTCCTGGTCCCATACAACTCTAAGGGAATTTAAGCAAGTAGGATTTATCTTTAAAATGTTATCATATATAATGGAGGTGAGCTTCCTTGAATCGGTCTTAAGTGATAGGAAATAATCAATTATCGAATCAGGAGGCCGGCCTGGAAATTGGGGGTATTTATTTTCCACAAAGTGCCTGATCGGAAAGAATCGGAACAAATGAGAACTTGGAAGGTCAAATTTGTTGGCTAAATCTGCAAACGAAGAGAAAACACCACCAGCATAAAGGTCATTAATAGACCGCAGGCCTTTGTCTGACCAAGTCTGGAAGACAGGATCTGAGCACGACGGGAGGAAAAGGTGATTGCGATAGACCGGGGCAAGACCTGATGACGCTGTGATGATGCTTCCTAAACTGACCCCAAATCTTTAAAGTGTTGCAATCGGATTATGAGGAACTTGTTTAATTGGAAAAGGCAATTGAGAACATACCACCGACCAAAGTGAGAGACCCGAAGAGGAAGCCTCCATCTGGGCCCATCGAGGGTGTTCGCCCTGTGCCAAATTAGTGTTCCAAAAAAGAAGCTTATTAATATTACATGTCCAATAATTTTGGCGGAGATTAGGCAGCGCCAGGCCACCTTCAGACTTGGGGAGTTGAAGAACTACTCTTCTGATACGAGCCCTCTTGTTGCACCATAAGAAATAATTAATCTGCTGGTCAAGTGCTGAGAAAAAGGATTTATTTATAAATATTGGAATGTGTTGGAAGGAATATAAGAACCGAGGAAGCACCACCATTTTTATCAAATGAACACGTCCCATTAAAGAGAAAGGCAAGGAGGACCATCTAGCTAAGTCTGCTTTAAAGCGATCTACTAATGGGCTAAGGTTCTTGGCAAAAAGCTCTGTAAACGATTTAGTAATATGGATACCCAGGTATTTGAATCCCTCTGAGACCTTCTTAAAAGGAAAGAGAGCCTTGGGACGTTTTTCAGCAAGGGTGTTAACAGGGAAGTATTCGCTTTTCTGGAGGTTGAGTTTGTAGCCAGATAGCTTCTTAATTTGCTCTAAAATGCTTAGAATTATAGGAAGGGAGGACGATGGGCTGGAGATATACAGTAAAAGGTCATCTGCATACAAAGAGAGCTTATGCAAAAAAACAAATAATGACGGAGATAGAGGGCAACCCTGCCTATTTCCGCGAGAGAGCGAGAACAGACCAGACTTAAAGGAGAGGTGTCATGGCCATTTCCACTGATCATAATTCCATTGTTGAGGTATACTAAAATAGATTTATACTGTGCATTTTTCCAAACTCACATTGGTTTCTCATACAGCATCTCTGTAAACTACTTGTATTCACTGAATTTCACTCTCTGCCTTTAACGGCTCGTTGTAGCTCCCAAAGCTCCAGCCCCCACCCTCCCTGTGAGTAAAGAAGTATGGGCTTTGAAATGTACTTAAGTAAAAAGTACCCATAACTAGCAGCTGTTTTAAAGAGTACCTGACCTCCCTTTATATTAATAGAACAATAATGTCATTGTTAGCTAATGAATGTTTCCATGCTGAACAACGGCAACATGACAACGTTTTCATTGGTCCCTCTTCTTTAGAGAAGACCAGGAAATGATGGATACACGGATCGTGTTCAAATCAATAGGCACGCAATGACTCTAAATAATAATGATCACGCCACCAAACACACATAAGATTATGAGATATAAGACTTTTTATTTTCTGTATTTATTTATCCTTAAATCTAAATACTGCTCTATTGTTGTCTTTTCAGGTATTCAAATTTGTATTTTCTTTGACTTTTAAAGTGAAAGGAGCAGAGGTGGAACACATTCTCAGATTTCTCACTTAAGTAAAAGTAGAAATATTACATTGTATAAATACTTTGTTACAAGTAACTTATTAAGTTATGGCATCATAATATACTGAAAGGAGGCAGGTGAACAGATAGACATCAAAGGGGGCTTGAGCACCTGCCGTAGAATGTACTTTTTTTAAATTTACAAAACAATTAAATTGTCTAACATAAAGCAAAAAAAAAAAAAACCTGTGTCTAATACACATTATCTAAAGCTAATGTGTTGCTTTTATAATTGTGTGCCTAATTATGACATGATAGGTTAATTATATTGAACTACATACATTTTAATATCCCTTAAAACTGTCACAAAAGTAGATATTTTAGGAATACATTTTATAGTAATAGAAATCGCTGGTGTGCCCTTTTTTGAATTTGGTACGCACAATAATTTGAGTACTTGTCCCATTTTAGAATCATATTTATTAAATCAATGGATTATAATAATTCACCCATTAATGTGTTCATCACAGCTGTAAACAGTGGAGCTAATGTATTTATTTTATATACTGCTGCTGGATATCTTAACTTCATATCAAAGTTGATATATTAGATATATTAATATGTTGTATTAAAGGTGGGGTAGGTAAGTTTGAGAAACCGGCTCGAGATTGCTAGAATTTGAAAATACACAACCGGAGAAAATCTGCCACTTCCTGACAGAGCCCCTCCTCCAACACACACGAACGCGCACATGACCAATGAGGGCACGAGATAAGTTTGTGCACAGATGGAAGGCTGACAGGCAGGTAGGCCATCCAGTTACTTTAGCCGGGCCGGCTAAAATGATTGGTCGTGCTTTTTACAGTACTACGGCTTCCACAGATGAAATTTTTTTATGGATTTTTTGTCAAAGCACTTAAGATATTCATTGCTATCGGGATGTTAAGAGCATTCCATGGAATATAACAAAAAGTGTATCTCGAGCCGGTTTCTCAAACTTACCTACCCCACCTTTAACTTATAATGTGAATATGTAAATTACATTACATGTCACTTGTTAGACGCTTTTATCCAAAGCGACTTACATACTCAATACTGTGGGCAATCCCCACAGGAGCAATTTGGGGTGAAGCGTCTTGCCCAGGGACACAACGACATGCTGACTGCAGTGGGGTTTGAACCTGTGACCCCCTGATCTGGACACCAACGCTCAACCCACTGCACCACAGCCTCCTCAAAATACCTACTTTTGTTAAATAAATGTAGAGGAGTTGGCTATATTGGCTGCAAAAATGTAGTGGAGTAAAAGTATACAAGTAGCCAGTGGCGGCCGGTCCATAGGGGCGCTAGGGGCGCCGCCCCACCTCTTCCCATATTAAAAATTAAAAAAAAAAAAAAAAAAAAATATATATATTTAAAAAAAAATATTTTTTTTTATTTTTATTTTTAATGAACAAGGTAAATATTATATAATTGGTATCAGTAAAATGTATAATCTACAATAAAATCTCGTTTAAAAATTGTGTTACGATGTCTAAAGTTACTGATAAGTCACATGTTTCCTGCCTGGCCTTGCCTGTGTACCTCTCGTCTCGGCGCTAAGAGAGGAGCCCTCAACCAGTGCAGCAGCAGCCACTAGCAGCTGACTGTTGCTATCTGTAACGTGTAAACTATGCCGCGAAAACATAATTTCAGCCAATCAGCGTCGTCAAATATGATGGTCATAGGGCTCCTACGTGAGCGCCCGGTGCAGTCTGTGAGTTGTTTGGACTCGTATCCAAGGAGACAAAACAGGAAGCTGTCATACACTCTGGAAGCTACCATTTAGCAGCTAATGAAAACTCCGTTTTTGACATGAAAATGGAATTATGGATCATCAATCATTTTTCAAAGTGACAGACACATTGGATTAATTTATGGATTAACCTTCAGCTGCGTTTTTCTCGTTTTTGATTAGAATTGTTATTCTGCAAAAGGTGAGCATATCTCCATGTTTTGCTACCTAAAGCTACGTCGTGTGATGTCTGTATTTGCTTCCACTGTCGCGAGTTCTGATAACTCAGTGATGATACTTATATTTCTAGAATATATGGAATCTCAGCTTGTAAGCTTGTTTGTGCATATCCGATAAGTATATCGATTGATTTATACCTAGAGTGCGTTAGCATTTTTTCGCTCAGGGCTCATTTAGATGCTTCTTGTGAGACTTGTGTTTTGTTTCGGTAAACATGGTTCATATCATCAGTTAGATGCGTTTCCTCTGAGTAGGACACATGAATAGTTTATTACATTTTAAGAAGCCCTGAGACACAGTTTCGTGAGAAAAAAAACGGGGGGAAAAAGCCCCTTAACAGGTTAAATGGGAATTAAATCAGTGTTCCCAAAGCTCCGGTGTTCTGCAGTTTGTGTGGGCCTACTGTACTGTTGCACAGTTTATGCTGTAGAGACTATGTCCAGGACAAGGTGTTTGGAAGTTTTGGAAGATTCATAGCTAACCACACTGAAGTTATGGAGGTATTGATCAGTCTTCTCATATTTTTAAGCCTCAAATTGTCCTTCTCCCCCCCTCTAACATCACCAGAAGTCATGATTTAAGGGGTCTTTTCTCAAAAAAAATTACCGGGGGAGCATCCCCCCGGACCCCTCTAGTATTGTTTGATCACCATTTCCACAGCCCCACCTAAAATATTTTCCACCAGCCGCCACTGCAAGTAGCAATAAATGGAAATAGTTAAGTAAAGTAAAAGTACCCCAAAATCGTAGTTAAGTAGGCCTACTGTACTTGAGTAAATGTACTTCAATACATTACACTACTGGAAATGAGCCAAATAAAATGCCTCGTGTTATATTTGATAGCTGGGGTAAGAACTCTACACTTCTGAGGAGAAATGTAAACAGTATTGTGTGTATTTATGTATTTGGATGTACACTTGACACTTCCAGCTTCTCTGATTCTCAGTCTGAACTTCCTGTTACTCAAACCGAAAGTAAAATATTTCGCGGCAGTGAGAGTAGGTACTAGTGAGCTCCTTTTTTCACACGGTAAGACATTTTGGGATTTACATTATTATTGCTCATTATTGCATTGTTCGGACTCTTGGTTTCCGGTGTGGTCTGTGGTGGTTAAGGTATTTCTGAATACAGATGAGTGGTTAAATTACAGCAGGAGTTTGTTAAACGGGATGTTGTAACACTTACTGTGTTACACAATGACGGCCTCTGAATGGATATTCATCGTGTTTGTTTTCAGATGTATCTAGGCTTTTTAAATCGTTTATCCTATTAAGTCATAACGTTTTATATTATAAAGTTATAAAGTATTTCCGGTTATCGCTTTTTAAACCGTGCCCTTTATATATAGTTAATAAAGTGTACATAATGTACTTTTTCATATTTATAACATAATGCATTTTAAATGGTTTATCCTTTTGAGATATTGACAGTTAAGAACATTCATCATTTTTATAAAGTAAATCACTCAGCTGGTGAAAACTGTTGTAAAATGTACAAAAAATAACTCAGATGCATGTCGTCCGGCATTATAGGAAATGTAGTTTTTTTTCTTAACCCATACAGGGGACTACAAGTCAGGATTTGTACCAGACTCTGCTGCTTCAGTTTTGACTGTTAGAACTGTAAATCTTCTTTCTTGTTCATCATTAAATAGGTGATTGCAGAATAAAAAGACGTTTTAGCCCCCTCTCTTTCACATAGACATTTTTAAACCACATAGCCTATACGAACTTATTTAAATTAAATTAGGCAATAAAACAGAACAAACTTTACAAGTTAAGATAAATATACCGAGGCAGAAATGTCAATGAATCCCTTTTGTCGAGTCCCCCAATTTCATAATCAATATTACATGTATTCTGTCCTCAGTGTGTGTCTGAACACAAATCCACAGACTGCTAACAAGCTTCCAGAGAAGGTCAGAGGAGTAAAGTTGAACCCTCTTTACTGTTGTCTTCATTCTCGTGAAAGTACAATTTAGTAAAATAGCGATGCTTCTCAAAACAGAAATAGAGGAAAATACAAGGTAGCTGAACATGGATGTAAAAATGATAGCAGAAAACAATCTGCAGAATGCTGCACTACTCCTGAATGACCACCAGAGGGCACAACATCAGATATATATTTACATTATAATAGAGAGGCGAAGTCCCTCCCCTTCCGGTGGGACTCATGGGACCTTATTTCGGAAAAAGTTTATATTGAAGTCAATGGAGAGAGAAAGATTATCTTTCGATCCCGTTTGAATTGTGCCACGAATTACACATATGATGTTTGTCAATCTTAAATAATAATTTCCATGTCAAAAAAGTCACAGTTTGTCGTAAAACTGTTGAAATATAAGACTATGAAAAATACGAAACTAGAAAGACTACAAATCCCAGAATCCCGGTCCCGCATGCTGGCTCTTACGGAACCGACTAACTCCCCTTTTGTTCTCTCAACATGCCCAGACTTGGAGTGATTTTCACCTCTTTTAATACTTTTCGCCTCATTCTGAAAGAAAGAAGTGAAATGTGCCAACGTGACGGCCGTCTTGGTGTGTGGTGCGAGACAGGAGATGTAGTTCATTGAGCGGTTTCACACAAAAAAAAGTGTTACTTCACAGTTTCACGACACATTTACATTTTTTTGACTTGTAAAATTATCTTTTAAATTGACAAACATCATATGTGTAATTCGTGGCACAATTCAAACGGGATCGAAAGATAATCTTTCTCTCTCCATTGACTTCAATGCATAACTTTTCCGAAATAAGGTCCCATGGAGCTCAACCGGAAGGGGAGGGACTTCGCCTCTCTATAGAACAGGCCAACCTTGCTGGAGTGCCCTTAAAGGTCCCATGTCATGGCCATTTCTACTGATCATAATTCCATTGTTGAGGTCTACTAGCAAAGATTTATATTGTGTAATTTTCCAAACTCACATTGGTTTCTCATACAGCATCTCTGTAAAGTATGTGTATTCACTCTCTGTCCTAAACGCCTTGTTGGAGCTCCTGCCCCCCCCCTCCCTGTGAGCCCACTGTGCTCTGATTGGTCAGCTCGTTCTGATGAGTCAACCACCGTTACAGCGGAACATCAGTGATTATGTGTTACAATGGCGTTTGTTAGCAACCAGAAAATGCCACCAGTAAGGACAAACAGATGGGAATGCTGCGTGGGGTCTGGGTGCCGTGTTGGCGGGACGTTGCGGGGCTCGCTGCTGCGAGGAGTGGACAGTGTGAGCTGGGTTCATTTCCTGCTTGCTGCGTGGGGTGTGAGACAGCGAGACATCGCGAATGGACGCGGGAAGGGGGGGGGGGGGGGGGGTGATGAGGGGGCTACAGGCTCCACTAGCAATAGTATAGAATACACTTAGTAATATGAAAATCATGGCTTTTGTGTACTTGTAATTGTCGATGACTATCTAATATGTTCCCTTTGTGAATGTTTACCCAACTTAATACACATTCTGCAACCAAAAAGTTCATTATTAAACCTGATTTATATCAGTATTTGTTGGTTGTTTATATTTTAAGTTGCAGTCATAGTCCAGAACATAAGCCCCAGTAAAATTAAGACGTGTGGGAGTGGTGTAATATTCTCATGGTGTAGGTCAGACACTCACAGAGAGAGGAATACCAGACATTATCTGCACTTCCAAGCTCCCTTTGTCTTGCATTTGCTGCTACACACTAATACAGAGAAACAGAAAATAAATTGCACCATACAGACCTATACCTAATTGCACAGAAATGTACAGATTTATTACAGAAGTTGAAGTAGAAATTATTTATTCTTTGAAAACTAATCTGCAAAATGATTCCCTTCTTTCTACTTTCACAGTGAGCAGACATGGTGGATGTGCTGCTGCTTGGGACTCTGGAAGACTTGGGCAAAGATGACTTTCGGGATTTTAAGTGGTACCTCAATCAAAAGAACTTGGATGGCTGCAAACCAATTGCTGTTTGCAAACTGGAGGACGCAAGCAGGACGAAAACTGTGACAGAGATGACCAGCAGCTACGGTGAAGAAATGGCCATGAAGGTGGCTGTTGAGATTCTGAAGAAGATGAAGAACATGAAGGCTGCAGCGGAGTTGACGAAGAAATATGCAGGTGCAGTGGATGTGTCTTAAATGCACTTATAATATAAGCAAAATAAGTGACTTCACGGTTTTCTGGTACTGGATTTGTGTATTTTGTAAATTGTAATTTGTGTATTTATATACTTTTATCTTTCTCTTTGGCTCTTTACTTATGCTCTAACAATGTTAATTCCCCCTCTGTGGGACAAATAAAGGTATTCTGATTCAGATTCTTAAATATGATTCTGTGCATCTGTATGTTTTATCTGCAGAGATGATCAGAGCTGCATCCTCCTCCTCCTCCTCCTCCTCTGCTGCTGCTGCTTCACCTCCAGCTGCTTCACCTCCAGCTGCTTCACCTCCAGCTGCTTCACCTCCAGCTGCTTCACCTCCAGCTGCCAACACGATGTCGGCTCAAAACGAGAGTGTGATCGTCGCTCCGACAGTCACAGGCTCATCTCACACGTTCAACATAACCATCAATAAATGAGCACAATAAGACAGCACAATAAGAAATACGGGAATACATATATATATATATTTTGATATTGAGTGACTTTTACTATAGTCCATGAAACCATTACATGTTCCTGGTCAAATTGACATCTTTACCCGTTAGAGTCCTCCAACAGTGAAAGCCAATTTTCTTTAAGTCTCAATATTTAACATTAATAAGCAGTACACACATGATTAATTACACAATTACAATACATGCTTTGATATATAACCCTGTGTTATAGTTTTAAGCAGATATAAGGAACTTTTTGATGTCTAATAATGCTCACCCTATGAACACACATTTTCTAATAATACAACAGTTTTTTATGGTGACTGAGAGGTACACACGGGCCAAAAAATGTCCATTAGGAGACAAGCGCTGAAGTTTAAAAAAAAATAAGAAAACACAAATGTGCCAAAATTAAGAAACATCTTCACCAACTTGAAGAAACATGCGCAGGGTTTACTAAAAGTGTTGCACAAATTAAACTCTGCAAAGCTGCAAGAAGCTCAAAACACAACAGAAATGGGGACACTAAAAAGTGACGCACACAGCTGGGACCGGAGCGCTTGTTGATGTTCGGGGATTATAAAGTGAGCCCACTGTCGCTCTTGTTGGAAACTCACCTAAAATGTATGTTTTTTCAGCTTATTTAAACAATGTGATCGCATGATTCTTTCTGATATTATGGCAGATCTGCTGTAAGCTAGCTAGCTAACGTAGCTAACCTAGTCATTTTCAAATATACTAACAAAACACTAACAATTATGAAACAACGTCAACAAGCGCAACAAGTGTCCCCTGCTTTCTATTGTGCTTTGAGATTGAGTTATAAAGCAATAATTCAATGTCAACATAATGCTTTTCATTCCTTTGTTTGTTGTTGTAAAGACCAGAGCAAATCCAAGACTCATGATAACCAAAGATGTGACAATGACATGACACAATATCTGACATTTGAGACAAAGTATCCATTTAAAAATATGCTATAACAAACTTTATTCCAAATAAACAACAACAACAACACATGCAGTGTTTTCATTTCTTGGTTTGCAATACAGTTGAGAGAGGGTTCAGAATAATAGATGTGTAAAGTTATAAACAGTTCAATTTAAAGACGACTTTTATACACAGCAGTGAGGCAATAAGAGTGAATACATTGTTAAAGCTCAACAATGTGTTTTGATTAAAACATCTTAAGAATTATAATTTTAAAGTGGTAGTTTTACTATATTTCTACATATTTAAAGTGTTGATACTAAAATGTAAGCAGCTTCATCCTAACTGCAGGTGCTTGTTATCTCCTCCTGTCGTCAGCAGGTGGCGCTGTGGTCTCACATTAATGTGCTGCTGTCTAAAAAACAGCAGCACATTTTTTCTACATCCAATCTTAAGTGAGTGCATTTTTGTGTCTTTCTGCATTATTATGTATTTTCATGTATTGTTTGTTTGTAATTAAATTAGCAGTAAGAAAAAGGTTTATCAATTATACACGACAAGAGGTTCTTTGAACAGGATGTTTTTTTATCTTGGATTATTTGGGAACATTATATTTTGGTTTGTGGGATAAGGTCCGTCTCCAAGTTTGGCAAATGTCTCATGTTTACTCGTAAAATGTTCACTCCAAGCATCAATCTGGAAGAGAACACTCCTTATTTCTTGCATGCTTATCCATGTCATAGTTAATAAATTAAGTTTAAGGGAACATAATTGTAAGATTATGAGATATAAGACTATTTATTTTCTATATTTACTCATCCTTAAATTAAAATACTGCTCTATTGTTGTTTTTTCAGGAATTACAATTTGTATTTTCTTTTACTTTTAAAGTGAAAGGAGCAGAGGTGGAACACATTCTCAGATTTCTCACTTAAGTTAAAGTAGAAATACTACATTGTATAAATACTTTGTTACAAGTAGCTTATTAAGTATTGGCATCATAATATACTGAAAGGAGGCAGGTGAACAGATAGACATCAAAGGGGGCTTGAGCACCTGCCGTAGAATGTACTTTTTTTAAATGTACAAAATAATTAAATTGTCTAACATAAAGCAAAAAAATACATAATACATACAACAATAATACATTATCTAAAGCTAATGTGTTGCTTTTATAATTGTGTGCCTAATTATGACATGACATGTTAATTATATTGAACCACACACATTTTAATATCCCTTAAAACTGTCAGAAAAGTAGATATTCCAGGAATACATTTTTATAGTAACAAAAGTCACTGGTGTGCCTTTTATTGAATTTGGTACGCACAATAATTTGAGTACTTATTGTCCCATTTTAGAATCTTATTTATTAAATCAATGGATTATAATAATTCACCCATTAATGTGTTCATCACAGCTGTAAACAGTGGAGCTAATGTATTTACTTGATATACTGCTGCTGGATATCTTAACTTCGTATCAAAGTTTATATATTATATATTGTAGAGCCGATGAAAGGGAGTCAGAGGCGGTGTGTTCAATATGGAACTCCACACTTTATTATCCATTAGACAGAAGACAAGGTAAGTAACATCTGCTTGTTGCTAATCAAGCTAGCATGAATGACACCAACCCCGGTACCCTCACTAACGGGTCCGGGTTGCAACACAATCATCTCAACGGTGAATTATGTCCCATAACGTGTCACCACACAAGCCCCCCCAGAAATCACCCATAAACAAAGTCAGCGTGGCGGGGAGGAACGACAGGTCGACCCCCACGACTCCTGAGCACGGAGCATTCCTGAGCATTCAGTGACAGGGATCAAGGCCGGGGGCCGCCCCCATTGCGGAGGTTGTGCTAGCACCACAGGCTGGCCCAAATCCAAGTGGGCCGCCTTCACCCGGTCCACCGAGACGTGCTCGGCCTTACCACCCAGGTCGACCACTAGGTGTTTGTCCCCGTGTTCCAAAACCCGGAAAGGTCCATCGTAAGGAGGCCGTAGAGGACCCCTGTGCGCATTGTGTCGGATGAAGACGTGCTCTGCCGAGCGGAGATCCGCGGGAACCCGGGACACCTGCGTACCATGTTGAGCAGTGGGAATCGGAGCAAAAGTCTCAGCGGCGTCCTGCAGGCAAACCCGGTGCGCCGACGCCGACCAGGGAGCCGACGCGTCAGGGAGGAAATCCCCTGGAACCCTCAGCGGCTGACCGTAGACCATCTCAGCCGTGGAACACTGCAGATCTTCCTTAGGCGCAGTCCGCAGGCCCAGCATTACCCAAGGCAGCTTGTCGACCCAATTGCCGTCCTTCAGGCCGGCTCTGAGTGCTGCTTTCATGGAGCGATGGAAATGTTCACAGAGGCCGTTAGCCTGAGGGTGATAAGCGGTTGTCCTGTGAAGCTTAACCCCCAAACCACACGCCACGGCGTTCCAAAGCTCAGACGTGAACTGCGAACCCCAGTCAGAGGAAATGTCCGACGGGGTGCCAAACGTTGGCACGAGAGGAACCGCCTCCGGCCAACGAGTCGCCCTGTCCATGTGAGGATCTGCAGTACTTCCTCCTTCTTTTCCCCTTCTGTGTTTGTTTTGTCTGTTTGTCTGTTTGTCTGTCTTCCTGGCTGGGTGTGGCTGACCTACATTCTGATTCCCGCCAACTCACCTCCGCTGCTGTTGTTCATCTCACTGATTGCCACTACTCACCTGCACCTGCTTAAAACCCTGGTTCCCATCCTCAGACTTCGCCAGTTCTTCCTTTATTCTTCAGTGGTAAACTATCGTCCAGGCCTACTAGTATTTTTCCTAGTGATTTTTTGATGCTCCTTGTGAAAGGATATTCTTTCCTAATCCTGCTTATTTTTCCTGTTCCAGATCCACATATACCTGCCGCTCTGCCTGCCACGTCCAGCCTCCCCTCCTGGTCAGTCCAGCTCCACGACTCCCTTCTATGTGCTCTTCGTCAACTCCTTGCCAGTGTCGTGGGCAAAATAAAGCCCTTTTTGACACTTCACCACTGTCTCAGTTTTAGTGCTTGCATAGCGGGTTCTCATCTCCAGTCACTTCTCGGGAAGCCTAACAGTCCACCATGGTGAGGAGGTAGGAAAAACCCTGAGAGCAGGGCAATGGACCCACTAGGTCGATGTTGACGTGGTCAAACCTTCTCTCCGGCACCAGGAAACGTTCCAAAGGGGCTTTCGTGTGGCGGTGCACCTTAGCGCGCTGACAAGCCACGCACTCACCAGCCCAAGTCCTTACGTCCTTTTTTAGCCCCCGCCAGACGAACTTCGCGGCCACCAAGCGCACCGAAGGCTTACCGCCGGGGTGAGACAGGTTGTGCACCGCCTCAAAAACGGAGCGTCTCCAACTGGCGGGAACAACTGGCCGCGGCAGGCCTGTGGAGACGTCGCACAGGAGAGTAACGCCCGCGTCACCGAAAACCACGTCTTCCAAGCGCAGCCCCAAGCTATCCTCCTTCAGGGCCTGTAGGCCGGGGTCCGTGACCTGGTCCGTCGCCATGCGGGTATAGTCCAGGCCCAACTGAACTGCCCCGATGACGACCCTGGAGAGGCAATCAGCGACCAGGTTCGATTTGCCAGCCACGTGCTTAATGTCTGTGGTGAACTCTGAGATGTAAGACAGCTGCCGCTGCTGACGTGCAGACCAAGGCTCCGCCACTTTTGACATGGCAAACGTGAGCGGCTTGTGGACGACAAAAGCCGTAAATTCACGGCCTTTCAGCAAAAAACGGAAGTGCCGCACGGCCAGCCAGAGTCCAAGGAGCTCTCGGTCAAAGGCGCTGTACCTGCGTTCCCTGGGCGTCAGCTGACGGCTGAAAAAGGCGAGTGGCTGCCAAGCGCCCTCCACCCACTGCTCGTGCACCGCACCAACGGCGTAGTCCGATGCGTCTGTGGTAATGGAGATGGGAGCCGTGGACGATGGGTGCGCCAACAGGGCCGCCTGAGCCAACGCGGTCTTGACCTCCGTAAAAGCAACCTCAGCTTCCGCCGTCCAGTCGATCGCCTGGATGGGGGCCTTACCCTTCAAAGCCTCATACAGCAGCCGCATAATGTGGGCGGCCCGGGCGATGAAACGGTGGTAGAAAGTCGCTATTTCGCCCACCTGTTTTTGTTCGTGGACGGGACGGCCATTTTTGAGCTTTTTCTGGTGCCTGAGAGGAGGTTCGACCATGTCTGGTCGGCCTCGTGTGGACCCTCTCGCTGTTATCACCACCTCGACGGCGGTTTCGGACGTCACACGCGGCTGCTTCGGCCCGTGGGTGACGCGCTTCTGGACCCCGTCTCGCCTCTTCCCTCGCCTCAGCAGTTCCGGACGTCGCCCATGCCTTCATCGGCCCGTGGGTGGCGCGCTACGGGACCCTGCCTGGCCTCACCTCTAACCGCGGCTCACGGTTCGCCTCGACGGCGCCCCGTCTGGCCTCTCCCCTGTCCACGTCTCCCTCCTCCCGGGGACACGGCTCCTTCCTCCCGAGGACTTCGTGCCCGCCGCCGCTGTGCCTTCGCCTGCGGCCGGGCAGCGCTCCTCCCTGCTGGGGACCTCCGGGTGTTTCACGCCTGTCCCCACGACGCGACCCTCTCCTGCGGCCCCCTGACGACGGCCCGTTCCATGGCCCGCCCTCCTCGGCCCCTGTGGTGCTTCCTCCCGGACGCGGGGATTGTGTCCATGGTTGAATTCTGGGGGGGCTTGTGTAGTGACCACTATTTAACTAGGGTACATAATTCACGCATGGAACTACAGGTTGGGGGTATTGTTTCCGCCCGGACATATATGTTGACGGTACCTCCGGGGTACCTACAGTGTGTGTGTCCCTTTCACTTTCTCTTGTCTCCTGTGCCTTCGACCCGACAGCATGTCGATTTCTGCTCCCCAATAAAGAGAGATTTGCACCTCCGATGCACCGCCTCCGTCTCCCTTCTCTCGGCACTACAATGTTGTATTAATTTATAATGTGAATATGTAAAGTAACTCATTTTGTTAAATACATGTAGAGGAGTTAAAAGTACAATAGTGTACAGTGGAGTAAAAGTATACAAGTAGCAATAAATGGAAATAGTTAAGTAAAGTAAAAGTACCCCAAAATCGTAGTTAAGTACTGCACATGAGTACATGTACTTCAATACATTACACTACTGGAAATGAGCCAAATAAAATGTCTCGAGTTATATTTGATAGCTGGGGTAAGAACTCTACACTTCTGAGGAGAAATGTAAACAGTATTGTGTGTATTTATGTATTTGGATCTATATATGGGTGATTTCAGGAGAATGACACTTCCAGTTTCTCTGATTCTCAGTATAAACTTCCTGTTACTCAAACCGAAAGTAAAATATTTCGCGGCAGTGAGAGTAGGCTACTAGGGAGCTCCTTTTTTCACACGGTAAGACATTTTGGGAATTACATTTATTATTGCTCATTATTGCATTGTTCGGACTCTTGGTTTCCGGTGTGGTCTGTGGTGGTTAAGGTATTTCAGAATACAGATGAGTGGTTATGTTACAGTAGGAGATTGTTAAACGGGATGTTGTAACATTTAGGCTACTGTGTTACACAATGACGGCCTGTCTTCTCTCTGAATGGATATTCATCGTGTTTGTTTTCAGATTTATCTAGGCTTTTTAAATCGTTTATCCTATTCAGTCAGTTATAAAGTATTTCCTTTTATCGCTTTTTAAACCGTACCCTTTATAACTATTTATAGTTAATAAAGTGTACATAATGTACTTATTCATATTAAAACAATGCATTTTAAATGGGTTATCCTTCGAGATATTGACAGTTAAGAACATTCATAATTTTTATAAAGTAAATCACTCAGCTGGTGAAAATGGTTGTAAAATGTACAAAAAATAACCCAGATGCATGTCGTCCGGCATTTTGGGAAATGTAGTTGTTTTATTTAAAAAACATTTGGCGTAACCCATACAGGGGACTAAAAGTCAGGATTTTTACCAGACTCTGCTGCTTCAGTTTTGACTGTTAGAACTGTAAATCATCTTTATTTGTCATTATTTAATACAGGATTGCAGAATAAAATGACGTTTTAGCCCCCTCTCTTTCACATAGACATTTTTAAACCACATAGCCTATACGAACATATTTCAATTAAAATAGGCCATAAAATGTACAAACAAACTTTACAAGTTAAGATAAATATACAGACGCACAAATGTCAATTTATCACTTTTGTCGAGTCCCCCAACGTCATAATCAATATTACATGTATTCTGTCCTCAGTGTGTGTCTGAACACAAATCGACAGACAGCTAACAAGCTTCCAGGGAAGGTCAGAGGAGGAAAGTTGAACCCTCTTTACTGTTGTCTTCATTCTCGTGAAAGTACAATTTTGTAAAAAAGTGATGCTTCTCAAACAGAAATAGAGGAAAATACAAGGTAGCTGAACATGGATGTAAAAATGATAGCAGAAAACAATCTGCAGAATGCTGCACTACGCCTGAATGACCACCAGAGGGCACAACAAAGACAGCTATATATTTACATTATAATAGAACATGACAACCTTGCTGGAGTGCCCTTAAGACCCCTTTCCTTATGAACCAAAATATGTCGATTGTCGATGGCTATCTAATATGATCCCTTTGTGAATGTTTACCTAACTTAATACACATTCTGCAACCAAAAAGTTCATTATTAATGCTCAAACCTGATTTATATCAGTATTTGTTGGTTGTTTATATTTTAAATTGCAGTCATAGTCCAGAACATAAGCTCCGGTAAAACTAAGACGTGTGGGAGTGGTGTAATATTATCATGGTGTAGGTCAGGGTACACTTTATTATCCTGTATAGGGGAATAAGGTGGTCAAAGTGCAAAGGTACACAAACATAAAAGCACATTTAGATTACAAATGTACTGTTTAGAGCCACCTTTCACCCTCCTAACACACCCGTAAATGCACACACTCACACAGAGAGCAATACCAGACATTATCACTTTGCTCACAGTCACACACACACACACACACACACACACACACACACACACACACACACACACACACACACACACACACACACACACACACACACACACGCACACGCGCACACACACACACACACACACACACACACACACACACGCGCGCGCGCACACGCGCACACAAACACGATGCACTTCCAAGCTTTTGCTGCTACACACTAATACAGAGAAACAGAAAAATTAATTGCACCATACAAGGATTACAAATCAACATTATAGTCAACTAATGAAATAAATTACAGAACTCGTATTTCACATAGCCTTGATGAATATACTAGCAATCCTGTGTTTTGATACTATCCCACCATTTATTTGCTGCTTATTACATCTAGCTTTTCTTATTTCTCTTTGCAGAATCAAATACCTAATTGCACAGGTATTTACAGATTTATTACAGAAGTTGAAGTAGAAATGATTTATTCTTTGAATACTAATCTGCAAAATGATTCCCTTCTTTCTACTTTCACAGTGAGCAGACATGGTGGGTAAGCTGCTGCTTGGGACTCTGGAAGACTTGGTCAGAGATGACTTTGGGAAATTTAAGTGGTACCTCTGTCAAGAGAACTTGGATGGCGTCAAACCAATTGCTGTGAGCAAACTGGAGGACACAAGCAGGATAGAAACTGTGTCACAGATGATCAGTACCTACGGTGAAGAAATGGCTGTGAAGGTGGCTGTTAAGATTCTGAAGCAGATAAGCAACATGAACGCTGCAGAGAAGTTGACAAAGAAATATGCAGGTGCAGTGGATGTGTCTTAAATGCACTTACTGTATAATATAAGAAAAATCAGTGACTTCACGGTTTTTTAAATACTGTTACTGGTACTGGATTTGTGTATTTTGTAAATTGTAATTTGTGTATTTTTATACTTTTATCTTACTCCCTGGCTCTTTACTTATGCTCTAACAATGTTAATTCCCCCTCTGTGGGACAATTAAAGGTATTCTGATTCTGATTTTTAAACATGATTCTCTGCATCTGTATGTTTTATCTGCAGAGATTAACGGAGTTGCACCTTCCTCCTCCTCCTCCTCAGCCTCCTCCTCCTCTGCTGCTTCACCTCCAGCTGATTCACCTCCAGCTGCCAACAAGATGTCGGCTCAGAACGGGAGTGTGATCGTCGCTCCGACAGTCGCAGGCTCACTTCACACATTGAACTTAACCATCAATAAATGAGCACAATAAGAAATACGGGAATACATATTATATTTAGTTGATACTGAGTGACTTCTACTATGAAAGCATTACATGTACCTATTAGACTCCTCCAACAGTGTCTCCATATTTAACATTAATAAGCGGTACACACATGATTAATTACACAATTACAATACATTATTTAGTGGGAATGCTGATACAGCATTCCAACAATATGTTATTCAAATTCTTTATTTAGTGGGAATGCTGATACAGCATTCCCACTATCTGTTATGCTACGCACAAAATTCTTTATTATTCCGCCGGGTTATTTTGCACCTCTTCTTCTCCCACATTCCACATCGCAGAAACTCCGTTCAAACATCAAAACGTTCAGCTTGGTCGGGAATCGATGGCTATTACTTTTCTTATTCATAACTTTCATAATTCCAGAGATACATCCCATAATTCATCCCATTTTTAACATGGAAGTCAATGGAGAAACTCTTCAGACTTGAACAATCTTCATGCAACTTCAACTGCTAACTGCTCCTTCATACTTTCACTCAGAAACTTCATTCCAACTTTAAAATGTTACACATATTTCTGACATTATTCGTGTAACACAACTTTTAAATCTGATTCGTACTTTTAGAGATATTAAACATTGTTCAGACCTTGATAAAGAGGCCTTCTTCAGATTTTAGAGTGCGTGATGTCACAGCTAGAGTGGAAGACAGATTTAATTTTGCCTTCATATTTTCTTTTAAACCTGCCATAATTCCCAAACCCTACATTCCTGAGACATAATTTTTCATGAGAAACGTAGGAAAAGATCTCGCAGCAAAATAATTAAACAAAATGCCTCTTGAGGGCATGAAGTGACAAAAACCTTCAACATGTCTCCATTAAACCCCATTGAAAGTTCAGCCTCATCTTTCCCCACCACAGCAGCCGCACACCTTTAGTTAATCTGCCAAAAAGGCCACATTATGAACCCGAAAGTACACAAAAAGTACACTTCAGATGCTCAAGTTCCTTGACATGCTTCACGCTTTGAAATTTCACCGATATCTGTTACGGTTCTTCAACAAAACGTTCACATGTAAGAGGTTTATCTCTCATTCAGAACAATGAAAATGCTCTCCTCTCACTGATTACTGCACATCACCATGGAAACCTTTGATCTCTGGACACTCGTTAGCTCAAATATAAACACCTGTGTCATGGAACACGATGATGTCATAACTCCGACCAACTGACATGCTCAGAGCAGCAGACTTCAGATAATGGTTAACACAGCTCTACATCAAATCAGATGTTACGTAATGTGGTGTTGCTATGGCAATGCATCCCTCGCCATAAAACAGCAGCAGACTTCAGATAATGGTTAACGGTCCAGCCCTCAACAGCTCTACGTCAATTATGGGGTGTCATCATATGCCGTTTCCATGGAAACGCATCCCTCTCCATAGAACACGATCGTCCCCCAAACTTCGCTTGTATATCACCGGTCCATGCCTCAACAGCTCTACGCCAAATCTGAGATCTCACCATAGGCTGTTGCCATGGAAACGCATCCATCGCCATAAAACACGATGTTGTCGTGATACCTATGCAAATGGTCTAAAACAGCACCAGACTTCAGATAATAGTTAATGGTCGTGCCCTCAACAGCTCTACGTCAATTATGGGGTGTCATCATATGCCGTTTCCATGGAAACGCATCCCTCTCCATAGAACACGATTGTCCCCCAAACTTCGTTTGTATATCACCGGTCCATGCCTCAACAGCTCTACGCCAAATCTGAGATCTCACCATAGGCTGTTGCCATGGAAACGCATCCCTCGCCAGAAAACACGATGTTGTCGTAACGCCTATGAAAAGGGTCAAAACAGCACACAACTTCGGATAATGGTTAACGGTCCAGCCTTCAACAGCTCTACGTCAATTATGGGGTGTCATCATATGCCGTTTCCATGGAAACGCATCCCTCGCCATAAAAGACGATGTCGCTATAACTCCTATGAAAATGTTCAAAAAGTGCTCTAACTTCACATGTGTGCTAACAGTCCAGCCGTGAAGACATCTACGGGACAGTTTTGAGATTTCTTCAAATGTCGTTGCCATGGCAACACAATGCTCACCATGAAACACGGTTTTCTCATAACTTCAGTGAAAATGCTCCAAACTGCCCAAAACAGGTTTGGTAACGATGCAGCCATCAACGCATCTAAACGTATTATGGGATGTCATCAAATGCCGTTGGCATGGCGACAGATCATTCACCATCAAGTTAGTTCAAAAGTTTGCACTTCAAATATTCTGCTGCTTTTCCAAGCCTTTTTACTTTCTTTTCTTCTCTCATCACACATTCAAGCCCCCAGTGTCATTTCAATCGAAATTCTTCACTTTCTTCTTACACATTACATTTCAGCATAGCAATTCAGCGTCAGTGATTTTAATTTTAATTTAATAATAAAGGCCGGACCTGTAATATCAACATGTCAACATAACTATCCACTGTCCAGAAATAGTTAAATACAATTAATAACTAATAACATTTCCTTAATCCTATTTAATCTGTAGCTTTGACTTGCATAAAGAGTCACTTAAAGAAGTAGGGTAATTTGCTCAATAGGGTAACTAAAAGGACTATCAGAAGGAATTAATAATCATTACAAAAAAAAAGTATATTCACATATTTAATATCATTATTAATCATATACATAAGTATAAGTAATTCAACCAAGTTGCCTCTCTCGGAGAACCAAAAATCCACCACATAACTTTTATATTCAGATGACCCACACCATGTTTTATTACATTTTCCATATCACATAGTTTAAACAAACAATTTGGAATGGTCCCATTTCGTCCATGAAAGATGGATATCATAAGAAACTCTTCACTAACTGTTTTTTTTATAAATACAGATATGTTACACAGCATGTAGTGAATATGGCAAAACAAAATTCCCTCTACAAATATTTATTTTTTCATTATTATCATAAGTAATAAGGAATAGTTTATTTAAGTCTTACAATTGTAATGCAAAATAATATTTTTCCAGGAGCTATTTATTTTGTTAAGATACCCTGTGTATTGATTAATGAGCTAATAAGAAGAAATAACATATCGATTATGATTTAACCCTTAGATGCACGAGTGACTGGACCCTACACTCTTCCATAAGTGGGTCTAAAAGGACCCGTATTAGAATAATATGTGTTTTTATGCCATTTTTGTCATTTTGGTTAAGAAAAATCTCTTGTATAATATTTAGTATTATATTTTGGTTCACACTAGAAATATTTTATATTTAATTTTTCACTATTTATAATTTTAGAAATTTCTTTTACATTTTGAAAAAAAACGTTTTCCCATAGGATTCCATAGAAAATGCATGCGGGTCAGGTTTGACCCACTTATGGAAGCTTGGGGTACTAATACAAAAACTACAATTTCTTAAAATGTAAATTAAAAATGTGAATGGCATGATATCCAAAACATGTTTTTTGAGGAATAGCTGGAATATGAAATTATACATTTTTTTTCGCTTTTTATAGTCAAAATCAGCAAATTTGCCGAGCTCCGCTACGGGAGCGATGACAAGTGAGGCAGGGACGTGCTCTGCCTCTCGTAAGCCCACAGTAACTTGCTGGAGCACGGGCACTAATTTAGCGCGGCCACTTATTTTGTGAGCGCGCTCAAGCCATTTACTGTGAGGTGAGGTGAGGCACAGATGAGATCTGCCTCACCTCAGAATGCGTCACCCCACAGAAACTGTCTGGAAAGCGGGCCCTAAGCGCATGCCTGTCACCATCTCACTGTAGGTCACCAATGTAATGTTTGTAGATCCCTTTATTACATTTATCCTCGCCATCCATAGTCTCTAAATAACTTATTTCACGTATATATGATATGTAGGCTCGCTGGTCTCAACGGCAATGAAAATGCACCAGGGGAGACAGCCATAACCTCTGCCGCACTGAAGGGGGCGCACGTGAGCCCACAGGTTCTTGTTGCTACTGTTATTCTACGCAGAGACGGTAGACGTAACAACAAACTAGACTTTTGAAACTACAGGAAGATAAGGAGGACTTTTACAAAACAGTAATATAGATTGTTGTCCAGAAGGATAGCATGGACTTCATCTTCAAGTCAAGGTAAGACCACATTTGTAATGAAAATGGGATCTTACTAAGAAAGAACAATCCAATATTTAGATTTTGGGTATCCTTTTGTTGAACGGTCTGTTTAAAATTAATCACAGCATCAGACTAAAAAAGCTTTTGAAAATAACCGAATATTTCGATTAAGGTCAAAATATAATATTTGTAAATCTGACTCAGTGAGTCTGTGCCTCACCAGCCATGAACCTCACCGCACGTCACTGTATCAAACATAAAACAACATTTGGCTATATACAGTGGCGACTGGTCATTAGGGGCACAGCCCCACCTAGTGTCAGCAGAAAGTATTACAAATAATGATTACAAAAATGCAAAAAAATAAATAAAAAAATATATAAAATATATTTTAAGATCATGTTTAATCATCTGATTCGTCTGTACATTGCTGTTTTAGTCTGTGTTCTTCTAATTAGTGTGTCTACAGTCACAGTGTGTGCCTATTGAGCTGTTTAGAGCCATGTGGGACAAAACCTGATTATGCCCCTCCCTCTCGCTGTGAAGTCAACGGTGACTGTAAAAACTACACTGCGCATGCTCAGAGTATTTTGTAATGAAATGTGTGTGGCAAAAAAATAATGACCAGAGGGGCATGGAGCTACCATCCCCACCATACGTCATCTCAAATCATTCAGAGCTGATTGGCTGTAAGTACGTGTGCCGCGAAAAGTGTGGTGTGTGAAGAGGAGACGAGAGAGCTGCAGTGACGCGTCCTAAAACCAGGAAGTAAGCTGCGCATGGCTTCCCTCGACAAAAAAGCAATGAGATTTCTCCAGAGGATTTTAGAAAATAGCTGGAAATAAGATCTGTGGGAAACGTACCTGTTAGATAAATGCACGTTTTGATCAGCCGGATAACATCCACATGTCTACCCTACTTTTATAATTTTTTTATCATAAATCTATGGATTAGATTTATGATAGACTTTTGAAACTACAAGAACATAAGGAGGACTTTTACAAAAAAGTTATAGACATTTTTGTCCAGAAGGATAGGCAAATGTACTTCATCTTCAAGTCAAGGTAAGACCGCAATTTGATTGAAAATGGGATCTTACTAAGAGAGAACAATTCAATATTTAAATGATAAAATTACATTTTTTGGGTATCCTTTTGTTGAACTGTCTGTTTAAAATTAATCGAAGCATCAGACAAAAAAAGCTTTTGAAAATAATATTATATTTTGGTTTAGGTCAAAATATAATATTTGTAAACCTGAAGAGTCAGTGCCAGTGCCTCACCAGCCATGAACCTCACTGCACGTCACTGCAGAAGCTTATATATAGACATCTACGTTTTTTGTGCCCCACCACTTTTGTACATATAAAAACGCCACTGGCTATATAATATATATATATATATATATTATATATATATATATATATAATATATATATTATATATATATATATATATAATATATATATAATGCTAATAATATTAATTGATTTGATACAGCATCTGAACATCTTGAGGTGATATGTAATTTATTTCACAGAACTTTTTTTGGCACTTACGGTGTCAGAGACCGAGTTGCTGAGTAGCCACAAGGTGGCCATTGTGTTAGCTGTCACACCCTTGTTAGGCAATGTCTGCAGCAGTGTTTCCTCACTTGTTGTCCCCTTTGTGGTTGGTGGAGGAAGTTGCATTGTGGAGGGACTGTTGGGCATCCAGCCACCATAGTCATACTGCAACAAATTAATATTTGTGTGCCATTACATTTAGAACAAAACATGTGCAGACATTAACCTGTTTAGCCCTGAGCCTGTTTTTCAGGTCTCAGGCTCGAAAATGACATTCCCAGAACAAATGACCATATCTTCTCTTCTAAAATGGTTAAATTAATAATCCTTTTTCTCAAAGTAATGATAAACCTGTGAGTTGGATATAGAAAATTCAGAACAATATAGATGTTTTTTATTTTAAAGAAAATTCAGATTGAACATAGTAAAAAACTGTAAATTATAGTGTCCGTCCAAAAATTATTTTTTACTTATAGTGAAAACTACCCTTGGATGATGGTAAGGTAAACTCCACCTCTGAGGTGATTTGGGTGGAAATGGGGGTTTTACCGTTTCTCTGGAACCCATTGGTCGATTTTGGTGATTGACATCTCTTTCTGACCGTTAGAGCCAATAGAATCGAAGGGGAATCTCCCCTCTCACACACATGGTACAAAGAAAAGGTGGGGGCTTCGCGCATGCAGTTTTGCATCAGAGCGAACCTATACTCTAGCTCTGACATCTGGAAACGGAAAAGCAGGTTTATTGCTCATGGATTATCAGAAATCATTTCAAAGGGACACAGACACATTGGATTAACCTATGGATTAACTTCAGCAGCGTTTTTATCGTTTTAATGCCATTGAAGACCACTTTTGACCAGACTACGACACAGGTAAACCATGTTAGCGTTTTTAGCTACCTAGCGCCACATGTTTTGATGTCTGTTTTTGTTTATAAAGTCGCGAGTTCGTATCATTGAGTGATAATGTATGTACCCATCGATTCTGTGTCACCTCACGATGTGAAACGATGTGTTGGATGTGCAGAAAAGATAAATAATAAGGTTTTGTGATTGAATTTCGGTGCAGTAATCTGTTAGCATTTTTCGCTCATTGCTAATTCAGAGGCTCAGCGTTAGCATTGTGGGTTTTAAAAAAAAAAGGATCAGTTAGATGAGTTTCTTCCCGTTACATGGATATAAAACATTCATAGTTTATTAAATGAACATGCCCTCAGACACTGTTTCCTGCAAGATGTTGCGGGAGTGCCCCGGTACCGGGGTCTCTCGGGCTTAACAGGTTAATGGTCTAGAGAGGATGAGGAGAGGAGAGGACCAAGTTTTCTGTAGTAACTCCTTGAAGTTCAATGTTTTTCTTAAGATTCACTATTAAGAAAGAAAAAAAGAAGAAGACAGAGCCACATGCAGGATAGGAGAGGTGGCAGAGTGAAGAAGCCAGGGAGCAGTTACCCAGGAGGTGAACTGGCTCCAGCTAGCAGTCCGCACTCCTCATTTTCTTTTGGTCTGATCGGGACGTGAACCTGTGACCCTTCGGTTCCCAGGCCAAGTCCCTAGAGACTGAGCCAATGCTGCTCTTATTATATGGTATATAATAGTATATTATATAGTATATTACATAGTATATTATATATCCCTCAGCCCCGTGTCCTGGATTTTTAGTGTCAGCTCTTTCTGCTACTACATCCACAAACTCACAGTACCTGCCCGTTTTGCAATAAAACCTTTTTCAAGTAAAACACCTCCATTCTGTTCTCATTGTTTTGCACTGTGGGTTCAATCCAGTTTGCTCTTGTGAGTTTAACAACAATTTCACAGTTTGTTGATTTTGGCTTAAAGCCTCAATGTGTTAGGATTATGTTTTAAACAGGACCCAGGCGCAGGCAATGACTGGAGATGTTTAAAAGGTTTATTGTTCTGAGACTCAGGCGGGTTTGGAGACTATGGAGGTCCGGAGTGGAGGTAGGCAGTTCAGGCTGGACTGAGAACAGGGCAGGCAGGTATGGTGAAGGAAGAAGCAGGCAGGTTGGCTGGAAGCTCTGGTGGCCGATGGCTGAGGGATCGTACACTGGTGTAGAAAACAATCTGGCGGTGAGTTGCTGGGAGACTGGAGTAGATATGCTGTGTCTTGATTGGATTGATGAGGGACAGCTGAGCCGGTCGGCCAGGTGAGTGCAATCAGGCTGCTGCCTGCAAGGGAAACCACACCCCCTCCACACACACACAGGGGAACAAACAGGGACACACAGGGACACAGTTTGGGCCGTGACAGTACCCCCCCTCAACGGGAGCCTCCAGGCGAACCACCAGGCTTGTCTGGGTGGTCTCTGTGAAAGTCCCGAATGAGAGAGGGACCTAGAATGAGCTTGCGGGACACCCAGCTCCTCTCCTCAGGACCATAACCCTCCCAATCGACCAGATACTGGTACCCACGGCGGCGAATGTCCAACAGCCGCCGGACCGTGTAGGCCGGGTGGTCATCAATAACAAGGGTGGGTGGAGGGGAGATGGCTGGAGGGCACAAAGGGCTGGAAAACACTGGTTTCAACTGGGACACATGAAAGGTAGGGTGAATTCTCATGGAGGGAGGCAGCTTGAGTCTAACAGCAGATGGATTGATTATGCGCTCGATCACATAGGGACCAATGAAGCGTGGTTTCAACTTCTTAGACTCAGCTTGTAAAGAAATATTTTTAGATGAAAGCCAAACTTTCTGACCTGGTTGGAACTGGGGAGCTGCGGTCCGGTAGCGGTTTGCAATATGCCGATTGCGTTCAGCGGAGCGGAGAAGGGCAGAGCGGGCATCCTTCCAGATCCTCCGACAACGACGGAGATGGGCTTGGACAGAGGGAACTGCGATCTCGTCCTCTTGGGCTGGGAACAAAGGGGGTTGATATCCAAGAGAACATTCAAATGGGGACATACCGGTGGCAGCACTAGACAGTGAGTTATGAGCGTATTCAATCCAGGGCAGATGTAAACTCCAGGAGGTGGGATTCCGGGAGGTGACACAGCGAAGTGCAGCTCCAAGGTCCTGATTGGCTCTTTCGGCCTGCCCGTTAGTCTGCGGATGATAGCCTGAGGAGAGACTGACAGATGCTCCAAGTGCTCGACAGAATGCTTTCCATACCTGAGATATGAACTGTGGCCCTCGGTCGGAAACAATGTCTGTTGGAATGCCATGAAGCCGGACCACATGATTGACTAGGAGGTCAGCAGTTCCAGAGGCTGTGGGGAGTTTAGGAAGAGGCACAAAATGAACCGCTTTGGAAAAGCGATCGACAATAGTGAGAATGGTTGAGTTACCCTGTGAAACCGGGAGGCCGGTAACAAAGTCTAGGCCGATGTGACTCCAGGGACGACTAGGGACTGGGAGAGGCTGGAGTAGACCGATAGGAGCCTGGTGTGAAGACTTGCTACGGGCGCAGACAGTGCAGGCCAGCACAAAGGCTCGAGAGTCCGCTTCCATGGAAGGCCACCAGAAGTGTCGTCTCAGGAGGGACAGGGTCCGATTCACACCCGGGTGGCAGGCAAAGCGGGAAGCATGGGTCCATAGGAGAACCTGTGAGCAGACAGAGTCAGGTACAAACAAACGGTTATCTGGACCATTTCCTGGATCTGGCTGGTCTCTCTGTGCATTCCTCACTGAGTTCTCAATCTCCCATGTCACAGCGCCCACCACTCTGGTAGCAGGGATTATGATGTCAGGAACTATGGGGTCCTGATCCACTGCAAACTGCCGGGACAATGCGTCAGGTTTAAGGTTTTTAGAACCAGGTCGGTAGGTAAGGGTGAAGTTGAACCTGCCAAAAAACAATGCCCAGCGTGCCTGACGGGAGTTTAGTCGTTTGGCAGTTTGTATGTAGACCAGGTTCCTGTGGTCTGTCCACACAATGAATGGATGTTCACAGCCTTCCAGCCAGTGCCTCCATTCTTCCAGCGCAAGCTTTACAGCAAGCAGCTCCCTGTTGCCAACATCATAGTTGCGCTCAGAGGTTGTCAGTCGTCGGGAAAAAAAAGCACAAGGGTGAAGCTTTTGATCGGAGACTGAGCGTTGTGATAGAACAGCCCCCACACCGGTGTTGGATGCATCAACCTCAACAATAAACTGAAGAGATGGGTCAGGATTCATAAGAATAGGAGCCGAGGTGAAACGTCTCTTCAGCTCAGAGAAGGCAGCCTCAGCCTGAGTAGTCCATGAGAAGGGGATTGCTGGGGAGGTGAGTTGGTTGAGAGGACCGGCAACACGACTGTAGTCTCTGATGAACCGGCGATAGAAATTTGCAAAGCCCAAAAAACGTTGGAGCTGCTTCCTGGTGGAAGGTTTGGGCCATTGTGCCACTGCTTGTACCTTCTCTGGGTCTGTTCTCACCTGACCTTGCTCAATGATGTAGCCCAGGAAGTCCACTGAATCCACGTGAAATTTGCATTTCTCTACTTTGACAAACAGCTTGTTCTCGAGGAGCCTTTGTAGAACCTGCTGCACATGTTGGGTGTGTTCCTCCATGGTCTGTGAGAATATCAGAATATCATCCAGATACACAAATACTGAACGGTTCAGGAAGTCACGGAGGACATCGTTCACAAGAGCCTGGAAGACAGCTGGGGCATTAGTGAGTCCAAAGGGCATCACTAGATACTCGAAATGGCCTAGTGGGGTGTTGAATGCGGTCTTCCACTCGTCTCCTTGACGTATGCGGACCAGGTGGTAAGCATTCCTGAGGTCGAGTTTCGAGAAAATGGTGGCCTTCTGTAGGGGTTCGAAGGCTGAATTGATGAGGGGCAGTGGATACTTGTTCTTGATGGTGATGTTGTTAAGGCCCCGGTAGTCAATGCAGGGGCGCAGGGAGCGGTCTTTCTTGGATACAAAGAAGAAGCCTGCTCCGACGGGGGAAGAAGAGGGTCTTATGATGCCAGCAGCGAGTGAGTCTTTGATGTATGTCTCCATGGCCTCACGCTCAGTTCGGGACAAGTTAAACAGGCGACTGGATGGGAGAGATGCCCCAGGAAGAAGATCTATTGTGCAGTCGTAAGGGCGATGAGGGGGCAGAAAAAGGGCTCGCTGCTTGCTGAAAACCTCTCCCAGGCTATGATAAACCGGAGGGACAGCGGACAAGTTGAGTGGCTCCTGCTGAACTGGGGGAATACCGACCTCTGCTGGGGGAATTGCAGACCGCAGGCATGAAGAGTGACAAAAGGTACTCCAACTCCTTACTTGATTCTCCGACCAGTCTATGTGGGGGTTATGCAGTCTTAACCATGGCTGGCCCAGAACTAGGGGTGTGTGAGGGGAGGACATGACGTGGAACTGAATCATTTCATGGTGATTACCGGACAGGACGAGATGTAGGGGTTCGGTGACATGGGTAACGTGTGCCAGGAGCTTCCCATTCAGACCTCGAGCATTGAGAGGAGCTGTCAGAGGTTGAGTTGAGATGCCGGCTGAGGCAACCAGTTGGGCATCCAAAAAGCTCTCATCAGCCCCAGAGTCCAGTAGGACAGGCAGAGAGAGAGACTGTTGGTTTAACAACAGTGTGGCTTCAAGTGGCTTGCGGGTCTGGGGGGTTGAGGAAGAAACAGCCTTGCTCACCAGTATCCCCACCTTTACTGGCGAGCACCCCTCTTTTGGGCGCTGGGGGCATGTGTCCACGAAATGACCGGAGTGAGCACAGTAGACACAAAGTCCTTCTCTTATTCTCCGGAGACGTTCTTGGGGAGTGAGTCGGGCTCTGCCTAGCTGCATCGGTTCCTCTGAAGACAGGAGAGGAGAAAAGACTTCAGATGGGGCACTGGGACTTGGGAAAGTTTCCGACCCGAATCTTGCGAGAGGAGACGAGACAGGGCGAGAGTGGAGTGACCCAGGAGATCGGCTGGCTCTTTCCCTACGGCGCTCCCTAAGGCGATTATCCAGTCTTATGGCTAGAGAGACCAACTCATCCAAGTTAGCTGATTCGTCCCTCACTGCTAACTCATCCTTAACCGAATCAGTTAGCCCTGTTTGAAAAACCCCTTGAAGCGCTGTGTCATTCCAACCCGCCTCTGCAGCTAAGGTCCTAAATTCCACTGAGTATTCGGCTACACTACGGGAGCCCTGTCGCAGTGAGAGGAGGCGTTTAGTAGCGTCCCTACCGCTGACGGGGTGGTGGAATACTTTCTTCATTTCCTCTACAAACTCTGGATAAGAATTACAAAGGTTGGACTGACTCTCCCATACAGCTGATGCCCAGGCTAGGGCGCTACCTGTAAGTAAACCTATCATATAACAAATCTTAGCTCTGTCGTTAGCATAAGTAGACGGCTGCTGCTCAAACACAAGAGAACACTGCATTATGAAAGACTTACATGTCCCTAAGGCACCTGCGTACCGCTCTGGAGTGGGAATATTAGGCTCACGTGAAGGGAGAGCGGGCTGGGCTGGAACCGGTGCTAACTCTTGTGGGGGAGCTGGATCTTCAGGAGCAGGCGGAGCAAGATGAGTTGAAACCAGGTTGAGGTGATGTCCCATCTGTGCTACGTTGGCAGCTAGTGATGCAAGGTTATCCATAACCTCTCTGAGCATCTGGTCATGCCGGCCCACGAGGACGCCTTGGTTGGAGAGAGCCTCACGAATTGGGTCCGAGCCTGCTGGGTCCATGGTGGCCAGATTGTTCTGTTAGGATTATGTTTTAAACAGGACCCAGGCGCAGGCAATGACTGGAGATGTTTAAAAGGTTTATTGTTCTGAGACTCAGGCGGGTTTGGAGACTATGGAGGTCCGGAGTGGAGGTAGGCAGTTCAGGCTGGACTGAGAACAGGGCAGGCAGGTATGGTGAAGGAAGAAGCAGGCAGGTTGGCTGGAAGCTCTGGTGGCCGATGGCTGAGGGATCGTACACTGGTGTAGAAAACAATCTGGCGGTGAGTTGCTGGGAGACTGGAGTAGATATGCTGTGTCTTGATTGGATTGATGAGGGACAGCTGAGCCGGTCGGCCAGGTGAGTGCAATCAGGCTGCTGCCTGCAAGGGAAACCACACCCCCTCCACACACACACAGGGGAACAAACAGGGACACACAGGGACACAGTTTGGGCCGTGACACAATGTGCCTATGTAAAGCCTTGCTGACTTGCTAACATAGCTTTCAAATATTATTTATTTTAAAGACTTGCTTACAATCCTCTGAGTCTAATGTAATTTGTTTTAACAGAATTCATCCATCGTTCTCCAGGACAGAAAAATACTAATAAAACCTTATTTACGCATTCCACACACATACATAATAATTGTGGTATATTAGGAGGCTTCACCTGTCCAGTGTTCACGGCTGAGTGCTGTCCTGAGCAGGTGAAGATCACCATGGTGACAAACTTCACCAACTCTTCCACGGTGGTGAAGCTCTGTGGGATCCCTGAGAACCAGAGGGAATTACATGCTTTACTAAGACGGCTTTTTTTAAATAATCATATTACAATGGTACATAAATGTGCACAGTTATTATCTAAAACATTTAGCTTTTCTTTAGCCCACCTGTTGATGATTGGGAAAGAAATCCATATTTAAAGATTTCGGAAATCCAATCCTGCAGTTGTTCGTCCTTCCAAACCTGGGCATCACTCCCGTAGTTGAAGCTGAGCATTCCCTGCACAAACCTGAAATGTAAAACACATTTCTAGCTGGTGTATTATACACACTGCACTAGTATGACACTCTGTAGAGACATCTTTCAATGGCCCATTCCTTTAGAAGAGTCAGGTCTGTGCTTTTGAACATTTTGGTGAAATATTTGAAAAAGAGGATCCTAACTTTGAGGAACATGCCAATTTAGCTTTTTTGCTGAGTTAGCCCAGCTTAACCTGGCTTCCATGATGCATACCACCAATGGGTGTCACTTTGTTATGAAAATAGTAGGACTAGTGCTCTTTAATGGGGCAATAACTGCATTAAAACAGATCTATAGCCTTTGTGCGTGCCAGCAGATTTATCTTTTCTTCATTGACATAATTGGTTTTATGTGATTCAGTTGTTTGTTTGGTTCCAACAAACCTAACCCTAAGCATCATTTGACTGTTTCTCGCATGGCAACCACATTTGCCTACAATATACATTATTTGCATTCCTAGCACATGATTATTATTACAGAATAGAAACTGCCTACACTATTATACCTTTGGATGATATCCCAGAGCTTGAGTCCATCATCCCTGTAGTAGAAGTTGGGCACAGCCTCCAGGCCACGCTCAGTGATGTCCTCTGGTATGCAGAGGGAGCTGTAGGTCAATGAGGACAGTGATCGCTTCAGGATGGTCTTCAAAACCTTTCCACCAGAAGATACAAACTAGGGAACAGTCAATATTTCGGGATATAGTTAGAGACAAATACTGTACATGATATTACAAAAATTGGTCTTTCCGTAGCTGTGAGAAAGCTCCTTTCTCAGATATGAGTGTTTTTCGAGCTAGGAAGTTGATATGCAGAGTGTAACGAGTGTGAGGTTCGAGCAGCTGGAAAGAGAGAACTCTGTTAGTGACACTATTACATTCTAACAAAGTTGAAACAATACAGCTACAGTGAATCAAGTATTCTTCTTCCAGGTACCTTATGCAGTAGATGTGTCCTTGACACATTGCGCATCAGTGACACTGTGAAGACTTCAGCCAGCAGATGTGTGCGCAGCAGGTGAAAATTCAGTTGATGCAGGTTGAAATCTGCACTTCTCACAAAAACCTTGGCCATCAACCAGTCGTACTCAGAATCAGTAGGCAGGAAGATGGGGTTGACTCCTGCTGGAGTCTGCTTCAGCTGCAGGAGAAGGAAGGGTGATGTGGTTCGTTCAATCCATTGATACATTTTCTGTAATTTTTGTTTCTTTGGCTATATATAACTTTTCTCTACTTTTCAGTCAATCTGTTAAACGCTGAAATATGGAAGTTAGAGCAGAGGGACTGCCTTCTCAGACTGTGACTTCATTCACTGCTTAGGTAATCAATACTCCTATAGAGAGGCGAAGTCCCTCCCCTTCCAGTGGGACTCATGGGACCTTATTTCGGAAAAAGTCAATGGAGAGAGAAAGATTATCTTTCGATCCCGTTTGAATTGTGCCACAAATTACACATATGATGTTTGTCAATCTTAAATAATAATTTCCATGTCAAAAAAGTCATAGTTTGTCGTAAAACTGTTGAAATATAAGACTATGAAAAATACGCAACTAGAAAGACTACAAATCCCAGAATCCCGGTCCCGCATGCTGGCTCTTACAGAACCGACTAACTCCCCTTGTGTGTATGTACAGCTCTCAACATGCCCAGACTTGTAGTGATTTTCACCTCTTTTAATACTTTTCGCCTCATTCTGAAAGAAAGAGGTGAAATGTGCCAACGTGACGGCCGTCTTGGTGTGTGGTGCGAGACGGGAGATGTAGTTCATTGAGCGGTTTCACACAAAAAAAGTGTTACTTCACAGTTTTACGACACATTTTTATTTTTTTAACTTGTAAAATTATCTTTTAAATTGACAAACATCATGTGTGTAATTCGTGGCACAATTCAAACGGGATCGAAAGATAATCTTTCTCTCTCCATTGACTTCAATACATAATTTTTCCGAAATAAGATCCCATGGAGCTCAACCGGAAGGGGAGGGCCTTCGCCTCTCAATCTTTAGCAAGTAGTTTCATGGCAACTTTTTGCTATGTTGCTCAGGAGGAAGAGCGCCGTCCACCAATTGTCGGGTCAATGGTTTCAATAGTGTCCTAGGAAAAGAAGCTGATCCCTGAATTGTTCCCGATAGAATGGCCAATTGGGGTGTATATTAGTCTCCCCTAATTCCCAGAGACTGGAAAAGTGCTATATATATACAGAGTTGTAATAATATTACTTTTGTCGGTAACGGAGTAGTTACTTTTATAATTCAGTAATCACACTACAGTTACTAACATTGCCCCGACACGCGTTACTTCGTTACTTTTATAAAATCAGTCTTAATCACACTGACAGACAAGAGGGGTTTCCGCCGCAGGTTTATATGTACGTAATCTGCGCGATTTGCACGTCCACATCTCCACTTGCAGTGCTGCATAAACATGGCAGAGTCAGCGATAACTTTCGAGGGGTGGAGGTATGCCCATTATTTTGAGTTCGTCCGAAGAATAGACAGGAATGTGACGGTGAGGTGCAAACTGTGTCCAGGCCAGAAGCTGTTATACACTGCTGGAAACACCACGTCAAACCTCAACAAACACCTGCAAAGAACACATGCTAAGGTGAAGCTAATAGCTAAGGACCGGACCCCCGAACCCAGAGTGAGGATGTTGTGAGTCGCCGCCGCCGACTCCGAAGCGGCACAAATTAGAATTTGGAGGACCGGTAACCAAAGCAGAGATGGACAGGCTTGTAGCATCCTTCATAGTAGAGGTAATGTTGCCCATTTGCACAGTGGAATCACCATCGCATCGTTCAGAGATATACTGCGCAAAATACAGATAGCAGGAGACAGAGGACAGCCATAGTCAGAGCTATCTGGATCAGTCTTATGCGACAATGGAAACTGAACTAAAGAGAACATTTGAAACTTTAGCAGTCTGCGTGATCTGCCTGTAGGGAGGGGCGGGCCGGCCCTGCGAGTAAAGTAACGAGTAAAGTAACGAGTAAAGTAACGAGTAAAGTAACGAGTTACTTTATGTAGAGAGTAACGAAGTAGTGTAATATATTACTTTTTTTTAAAGTAATATGTAATATGTAATATATTACTTTTTTTTAGTAACGACCCCATCTCTGTATATATAGATGTACTGCATTTATATAGAACCTTTAAGGGGACATTTTTCATTTTCGTTGAAGCCCATGTCAGACCAAAGGATTACATTTAGAGCAGCAGCCCCACGTTCCTTTGTCTTTTATACATCAATGCTTTTGTGTCTTGTAAAAAAAAAGTTGATCCAACTCAACTATTCCTGCCTGGCTCTGGCTCAGGCAGGAATAAATAAACGTATAGGCCGACTTCTTCTGCAATTTGAATGATAGTTGAATCAATGATAGTTAATCAATGCATACATATTTTATGTTACCTACTTGAGTGCAAATCTCACCTGAATAGCAAGTGGCATCAGCTTGTCATCAGGTGTTTTGTGGAGCAGGACGAGGGGAGCCGCAATATACTGCTGCTTCCTTCTGATGATGTTTGCTTTCAGTCCATCCAGAAGCTTGTAGTCACACAGGAATATGTTGCCTTTCTGTTTTAGAGAGGATGAGAAACTAATGTATTAGATTAATTAGAATCACATCAACACAGTATAGATATTACACATATTAAATGAACATGTTATTGTGACAGACAATTCTTAATTCACCATGTCATTAGGCAAAACAAGTTTCTACTACTGAGAGTATCAAGACAATCACCTTCATTTCCTCTGCTAAGCTACACGGACCACTGGGGAAGACCATCTCATCAGTGACAGGAAAGTTGTTGGGCAGAGCTGAACAACGTCGGATCAACATGGGGTTGACACCATTTAGGTACTGGTAGCCAAAGAAAGCATCCTCTTTCCAATGTTTCTGGACACAGTCTAGACAAAAAAGTGGCAGTTTCACTTTATTGAGTTTCATACTAGAAATGTTAACTCTTCTTCTGTTAACACCTTTACTGTACCCTGCGTGGGAAACTTTAAAATAGGAAACCATGTGTCACACAGAATGCAGACACACACATATTATTGGACACTGTTTGTATTTGTCTGGGTCTTGATTGTGTGATCACAGTTTCTAGTTCTTCCTACCCAAATGGAAAAAGCATAATATCAGTGTCTCATTTGCTTCTGTAAAATATATGATCAGTGTTCAATGTAAGAAAGGCCATTATACCAGAGGCCATTTTGAAAGAGAGAGCTTGAGGTTGACTCCTGCCCACCTTTACATTTACTTTAGTAAAATAGCTACATGTTATGCATGATTGTGCCTTGTCCTCCATGCTACTCTCTTTTGTGGGGTCGCTAAAACTTGAGGCTAAAACTTGCTTTTTGCTGTGACACGTTCCATACATAGTCCGTGATGTGGTTAGAGTTCATGGTGTTTTATAAAAACACAAAACAAACAATATCCAAGTCTGGACCATACGCTCAACAGAAAGTGTCGGCGCAATTTACCCTCTACTCTTTGTCACACACAAAACCAGGATCCCACAGGTGTGGTTGATTACCAATTAACTACACACCAATGTGATACATTTCGCAAGTGTTAACCAATAAGAATTAAACGTCATGTAAAAGGAAATGAAGATAATAATATAAATAATAAGCAATGGCAAAACAAGCATTTTGGCTCCTACAATAATAAAATGTTATATATTAGTTAGTACTATTATTAATATTATTATTGTTATCATGCATACAGGGTCAAGTATACCATTGAACTGCTATAATAGTACACCTGATAAGTGGTTCTTGGTGTGTAATATTCCCTTGATATCATCAATATCAGTCCAGTTCTCTTCGGAACAAGCAATTCCCTTCAGGAGCAGCTCAGTCAGCCTAGAACAAAGAAAAGCATACAATATTATTATTTATTTATTATCTGCAGGCAGGCAGGCAGGTAGGCAGGTAGGCAGGTAGGTAGGTAGGTAGGTAGGTAGGTAGGTAGGTAGGTAGGTAGGTAGGTAGGTAGGTAGGTAGGTAGGTAGGTAAAACAGGGAGACTGTAAATCCACACAGTATTGGTGAAAGGAAACACAACTGAATCATCTAGGTAGGTAGGTAGGTAGGTAGGTAGGTAGGTAGGTAGGTAGGTAGGTAGGTAGGTAGGTAGGTAGGTAGGTAGGTAGGTAGGTAGGTAGGTAGGTAGGTAAAACAGGGAGACTGTAAATCCACACAGTATTGGTGAAAGGAAACACAACTGAATCATCTAGTTCCCTGCTCCACAAAGCAAAAAAGGCAACATCATTACAAGAATGTCTGTAATGTTTTACTCTGACAATAAGCAATGCTTATTTGACATGAATCTAGAGTACACATATGTGTTTTGAAGACGTCACCCAGTGATGAGATTCAAGTAAAACTCAAAGGACTTGGTCCAGGAAAAGTTGACCTCCAAGGGCAGAGAATGAAGCGTTCCTGCCTTCATGCAATGGGGTATTCCTTCTCCACATGAATGCCAGCTGTGAAAAATTGAAAATAGCAAAGTGGTGAGGCCATTATCATCTTGTAAAACTATTACTTTAATGCTTAACCAGGGGGAAACTGCACCTACAAGTAGGCCATTTTATTTGTAATCATAAACCCTGGTGCAACTATAGGCTACTATATAAGTATAGAGTACTTTTCCCACAATAGTTCATCAGAACTACGATATATTTGCGTTCACACCAAAAAGCCCCAGGAACTAAAGTAGTTCAAATTAGTTCATCTGACCCGCTTTTCAGTCCCTGGTCCCCCAATGTTCTGTAATTTGCTTCACTAACTCATGGCACTAATCGTGTGTTTCAGGCGAGGTGTTTCTCTCTGGACTAGAAACTAGTTTTCCCCTCCGGGATAAAACGATAATATAACGTTAGCAATTAGCATGCTAGCTGGACATAATGCTACCTACATTGTAGTTGCTATAATTTCAAGTCATTTGCAACATTCATTCTACATGTTAATGGTAAAAGCTTAAACAGTTGATTACCTGCATGCCACAAAGACTGATGTTCTAATATGTTTGCACATTTAAGTAGAAATGTAATTGAAATTCTATTTATTTTTCCTTTTTTTTATTGATTGTTATAATTGTACTCAGCCATGTTATGTTAGATGTCAATCCACTTACACTGTAACTACTCTGGCCTTGAAAGAAGGTTACACATCTAACTGATGTCCACTAATCCCTATAAAACAAAGTTCAAGCATACATTAAGCACAAAACAATAAATAAGGGCACTTTGATATTTATTTTGGTTCAAACCCCACTGCAGTCAGCATGTCGTTGTGTCCCTGGGCAAGACACTTCACCCCAAATTGCCTACACCTGGGACAGTTAATTTTGTATTATTGTGATTATATATATATATGCCACTGTTATTAATACTGACACTTCACTTTGCACTAAGGTGTGTCTGTCGCTGACCCTACCTATTGTTATTATATATATATATATATATATATATATATATATATATATATATATATATATATATATATATATGTATGTTTTGATACTACTGACACTTTATTTGATATTGAAAATGTTGACTTCTATTTACATGCATACGACACACCTGGGACAGCGTGATGCTGTTATTGTCTGATATTGTCTTGAGTGTGCAATAAAAGAGAACCTACATGGCGATTAAACGGAGCCTGTATCTTACATTTTTCATTACATTGTAACTAAGCTTGCTTATTTCTCCTCTGACACTTTATCTTTACAGTGACCTGTGTAGCATGATACATCACATGTAAGTGATTATTCTGATACCATCATGTTTCATCGGTTATAAACTGGCAAAGCTTTATTTATTGTGGCTTTCAAAAAGATAATTTCATTGTATTTCAAAATGGCGTCCAACACAAGCACTATTTATTTATAGAAAGAGAAATGGTTAAGTTTGTTATTACCAGTGTTGTGAGTTCAATATTTTTAATTAATTATAGTAAGGGAACATCTTAGGAGTTAGTGTAGTGAGTTTCAGAGAAGTGTAATAATTATTTGACCTAAAACTAAATGTTTTTATAAACATGACATGGGGATTTGCTAACTTTTGATTTCCCCCATTTTACACGACACATATGGGCCAAAACTAACACGTAGGGTTCATGGCAGACGGATGCAGTTGCTCTCAGGAGGATATATAATAAAGGTGTGTTAGCTGCTGAGCCTATTTAGTGTGCATACGACACACCTGGCACAGTTTATTCATTTCACACGTAGCGTAGCGCGTGCATGTCGTCGTCCAATCCTTTTGTCAATCCTTCTTAACCGCCTTCGCTTCCGAATCAGCATTGCTATTGCATTTGACTGGTCGACGATCTGTATTTGTGTTTGGTTAAATAACTCAGACGAAGCTCATGTCTGAGGTCGGAAGGTAAACAGACGCCTCATTTACAGCAAGTGGGCGCGGGAGGTTTTTCTTCTTCTTTTTCTCTCAGTTTTTTGGCGGATTGCAACTTTAAGGTGCATACCGCCACCTACTGTACTCGCCGTGAAGTTGTTTGCGGCCTGCCAGTAAACCCAAAGCAGAAGAAGAAGAAGTGACGTCAGCGGTTCATTTGCCTAATCCACCCCCAGGAACTCATTTTGGTGTGAACGCGATCTAGCTCTCATGAACTAAAGTTCTCATGAACTATTGTGGGAAAAGTACTTGGTGTGAACGCGCCTATTCTCACATTGTGATTCATATGTCATTACATATAAGGAATATATTTCCCCAAAAGTGGAGGAGATTCTGATACATGTTATCTTAGGATTTAATACAATTAAAATGTGAATACGCTCTGAGCTCTTACTGATAGTGTTTCTCTCGCCAAGCCGGGTCTACCTGATGGCTTGTTGCCATAAAAGACATTTTTATAGGCGGCGTAACCGGAGCTTAAAAAAAGAATCAAAAAAGGTTTTAACATGCAGAATTTTTTCTGGACTCCTTATACAGTAGACCAGCTTGAAGAATTTGTTATAACTTCATATCTTCTGGAAAGTGCACATTGTACTGGAGGTCAAACAAACCTTTCACAAACCTTTTTCCTCATCGAAGTAGTGTACATCACTGGTAGTGATGGAGCGGAAAATGGGAAACGTGTAGGTGCCTCCCTCAGGGGATTTGACTACCACCTTGACAGGGAACCAATCATCTTGTATTTCTGTTGGCTTTTTGTCTAGCTCTATCTGATGCAGCTCTCCAATGGAGACAGGGCAGGAAACAGTGAAAGAAGACACCTGGTATAATGACAGAAATTGTTTGGAAACATTGATACAAGAGATAAAGTGTATTTGATAACCAATAAGCTTTGACATCCAAATGATTATCACCAAATGACTGAATGTATAAGGGTTGAGAAAATAATAAAATGTACGCAATACAGAAGATATGTTCACTGTCTTTGCTTCTTCTTCCCAGAGAGCAACTAGATGTCAAGGCTGCAGAGTGTTCCCTGTATGAACACTTACCTGTGCTATCTTGTATTTCAATCTTATTCATGTTGCTTAATAAACACCTTATTATTTGAGTTTCTGTAAATTAGTACTAGTGTGTGTGTTATCTCTTGTTCAGTTTGAGGAAGCATGTTAAAGCCTTCGTTTGAATATAGAAAGGCGTATTTAAGACTTACAGCTCCTGGGATGAAGGAGGAATCTACTTCAAGCCAGGTGCATTTGCTCTCCCCATCTTTCCCCACCAGCTTAATGTAGACCTTGTGTGAAGTGCCGGAATCATCACGGCAGGCAGTGGATACTGTCACTTTATAGTCCACCATTTTCGCTCTGGAAAGCAGAAGAATCCTGGTTGTGAGAGAACTATAATAACCATTCAGTACTAATACGAGTAACTGTGATTACATCAACCTCAAATCATAAAGCATCTCTCTTACCTTTTAATGAGAGCGGGAGGTTTCTCTAAAGAAAGGCTCTTTCGATAAAAGTCATCCCCACTGATTCTGCTATTTATACAAACAGTTTTGTGGGAGTGTCAGCAAGAAGTAGTAGAATAAAGTTATGGTGACGTAAAGTCAGACATGTAGGGCATTGACCCGAAGGTTGTTCAAATGAGTTCCTGATAATCATTGAGAAATATGTTTGCATATTAAAACAGGTAAAACAATATGAACTATGAAACCATTAGTTAGTCCTGAAGGCCTTTTCCATTCTTCTATCTATCTTCAACCCCTTATCCTGGGTCAGGTTGCGGAGGAAGCGGTTCCAGCAGAGGGCCCCAAACTTCCCATCCCCTGGCCACATTAATCTGTCTGCCCCTCTATACCTGCCTGTCTGAACAGGCAGGAACAGATATGAGGAGCTGTGAGCTCTGTGTGCTAACTGCTAACAGCTAACGGCTGATGTTTTCTGGTTGAACGTCAGTGACGGCAGGCTGAGATCCTCACCGCTGATTGGCTTCCGCGAGAACGCGTTACGTGAATTTGACGCTCGAGTTGAAAAAATTGAACTCTCGCGTTTGACGCGGCCCCCTTCAATCGCCTCAATCGCGTGATCCGCGCCGCGTCCACCGCTTCATGTGTGCCGTCAGAGCGAATTTGCGTCTGTCCGCGTCTCTGCATTGACTTTACATGTAATCGCGCCACCCCCAAACATCGCATCGCGTCCGGTGTGAATGCAGCATTATCATAAATGGTAGTAACTCATTAAAGGTGGGGTAGGTCAGTTTGAGAAACCGGCTCGAGATACACTTTTTGTTATATTCCATGGAATGCTCTTAACATCCCGATAGTAATGAATATCTTAAGTGCTTTGACAAAAAATCCATAAAAAAATGTCATCTGTGGAAGCCGCAGTGGCGACTGGTCATTAGGGGCAGGTGGGGCACAGCCCCACCTAGTGTCAGCAGAAAGTATTACAAATAATGATTACAAAAATGCAAAAAAATAAATAAAAAAATATATAAAATATATTTTAAGATCATGTTTAATCATCTGATTCGTCTGTACATTGCTGTTTTAGTCTGTGTTCTTCTAATTAGTGTGTCTACAGTCACAGTGTGTGCCTATTGAGCTGTTTAGAGCCATGTGGGACAAAACCTGATTATGCCCCTCCCTCTCGCTGTGAAGTCAACGGTGACTGTAAAAACTACACTGCGCATGCTCAGAGTATTTTGTAATGAAATGTGTGTGGCAAAAAAATAATGACCAGAGGGGCACGGAGCTACCATCCCCACCATACGTCATCTCAAATCATTCAGAGCTGATTGGCTGTAAGTACGTGTGCCGCGAAAAGTGTGGTGTGTGAAGAGGAGACGAGAGAGCTGCAGTGACGCGTCCTAAAACCAGGAAGTAAGCTGCGCATGGCTTCCCTCGACAAAAAAGCAATGAGATTTCTCCAGAGGATTTTAGAAAATAGCTGGAAATAAGATCTGTGGGAAACGTACCTGTTAGATAAATGCACGTTTTGATCAGCCGGATAACATCCACATGTCTACCCTACTTTTATAATTTTTTTATCATAAATCTATGGATTAGATTTATGATAGACTTTTGAAACTACAAGAACATAAGGAGGACTTTTACAAAAAAGTTATAGACATTTTTGTCCAGAAGGATAGGCAAATGGACTTCATCTTCAAGTCAAGGTAAGACCGCAATTTGATTGAAAATGGGATCTTACTAAGAGAGAACAATTCAATATTTAAATGATAAAATTACATTTTTTGGGTATCCTTTTGTTGAACTGTCTGTTTAAAATTAATCGAAGCATCAGACAAAAAAAGCTTTTGAAAATAATATTATATTTTGGTTTAGGTCAAAATATAATATTTGTAAACCTGAAGAGTCAGTGCCAGTGCCTCACCAGCCATGAACCTCACTGCACGTCACTTCAGGAGCTTATATATAGACATCTACGTTTTTTGTGCCCCACCACTTTTGTACATATAAAAACGCCACTGGGAAGCCGTAATACTGTAAAAAGCACGACCAATCATTTTAGCCGGCCCGGCTAAAATAACTGGATGACCTACCTGCCTGTCAGCCTTCCATCTGTGCACAAACTTATCTCGTGCCCTCATTGGTCATGTGTGCGTTCGTGTGTGTTGGAGGAGGGGCTCTGTAAGGAAGTGGCAGATTTTTTCCGGCTGTGTATTTTCAAATTCTAGCACACTCGAGCTGGTTTCTCCAAAATTACCTACCCCACCTTTAATAAATGGGAATGTGTTTTACACTTTACAATAAGGCTCCCTTTTGGCAACTATAAATGTTAGTAACTCGTAAATAAATGGTCATAAAGAGATGTCAAGAAACATCAAGATGGAAGGGGGGAATCAACTCAGTGAACAACAGATACCAAGGATGCTGGCTGATGAAGAAGACGAAGTAAGCTAGGTATAAGGCTTAGTCATCTTGCCTAATAGTGAGCCTGTGTTGATGTATGAAAACTATGTTAGAACTGGTTTATAAATGGTTCTTAATGATTAATAAAGTGTTTACAACCTAATTCATAACCTAATTATAAACCCTTTATGAATCCTTTATAAGGGTAGTCTTATTGTAAAGTGGTACCAAAATATCAGTGTAGGTGACTGTGTTCAAGTAAATTCTGACTTAATAAAAGATGTGAGTTCATTTTGTACTGGCTTAAATACTTTTCACATGAAACGTGTTGAACATTATCTTATAATGAAGCAATATGTTCAAAACCTTTTCTGGACAGTCATGGTTATTTTGTCTGAGTTTAACATCCCTTTAGTGAGCTGAGCTGAACAGTTACTGCAACTGAGAAACCACAGGAAAATAAGCAAATAATATTTATTTAATGCAACGGTATGTGATCTGATAAAAAATAAATCTGTGTTTTCTCTCTACCTATGAATTCAAAACAAAAACAAATATTAACAAATAATAATAATAATAATAACAAAAAATACTGCTCAATACTTTTACAATTTCAAATAATGTTGACTTTTCAAGAGCAACATGGCCAAAAGGGCACTATGTACATTACTACAACAATAGTCAGATATTGATTTCTTATTTTATGCGTTAACATATAAATAAATGACATTTATATTTTTTATAATTTACTATAGGTTTAATCTGCTTTTCAGCTATCGATGCTCTCTTTATTCTTTATGTGAAATTCACTTTGCATTGAATCCCAGGTAACAGTAAGTTCACCTAAGTGAAACTGAATATGGCTTTAAGTGGGCATTTTCACATGCTTCAGGGTCAGGCAATAGTGAATTAACTGACACTTCTTTTTAACAGGGAATTCATAGCTGTCTAAACACCAGCTATGGTGGCTGCTATTTAGTTTGAATGATAGAATGCTTTAATCAATACACTAACATAAATCTTAACGATTGACTATACCTGAGTGCTAATCTCACCTGAGTAGCAAGTGGCAACAGCTCGCCATCAGGTGTTTTGTGGAGCAGGACGAGGGGAGCCGTCATGTACTGCTGCTTCCCTTTGATGGTGTTTGGTTTCAGTCCTTCCAGAAGCTTGTAGTCACACAGGAATATGTTGCCTCTCTGTTTTAGAGAGGATAATAGAGGATGATATTACACAATGTAATGTAGACATTGTTTAAAGTCCCAGAAGTCAATATTGGCGGTGAATACTGTCACTTTATAATCAACCATTTTCTCACTGGAGAGAGGAATAATCCTGTAAGGGAAAAAATAATAAAGAAGTTGCTCAGCACTAGTTTGGGTTGACTGTGACTAGATAAACCTGAATGCAAAAAATAACAATATTAAGCAAAAGACAAACCTGAGGGCAAAAAAAGTTGGATTAATACTGGTAATACAATGAAAATGGCATTGGCAAAATATATAATATGACAAATACTACTATTTTTGTCAATTCTCACTTATTTATAAGGCTAATCTTTGCTAAAAGAAAAAGATCATAGAACATCTCTTTTACCTGTTAGACCAAGAATCCTTTGGTGAATGGCTCATGTCTACTGATTCCTCCTTTTTATACGTTGATGGGAGTTTCATAAGCGGTGGTGGAATGTTGGATACTTATTCATTTATTATTACCTGTAAGGAAAAGTGCTTCCTCATTACGATCTCTATTTTATAATGGCTTACATACAAGGATGTAAGCCTACATTTTTCTCTTGGTTTGATCTTTGTCCATGGTGGGGGCGGGGGCATCTCATTTTACTTTCAAGAGCCAAAACAAGCCAACTTCCTGGTAGAAATATGTTGTGTCCTCACCTGCTGTACACTTTGCCCTACATCAAAGTGACACACAAACACACACACACACAATATATATATATACAGTAAATATTCTAAAATGTTTTATATATATATATATATATATATACTTTCAAGCTTTTTATCTCTAGCTTCTCACGTTCCTCTCTGCCTTCTGCTGTTTGTCAACCACAACGATACGTTTATTTTATCTTTGACCATGTATTGTTGGATACTTTCTATCTGTATGGGGAAAGTCCTGTTAAAGTGCTTCCTCATTACGATCTCTATTTTATAATGACTTCACGTATCTTGTGTTTTCACAAGATGTTATATTTAACTTTAAAGGTGGGGTAGGTAAGTTTGAGAAACCGGCTCGAGATCGCTAGAATTTGAAAATACACAACCGGAGAAAATCTGCCACTTCCTTACAGAGCCCCTCCTCCAACACACACGAACGTGCACATGACCAATGAGGGCACGAGATAAGTTTGTGCACAGATGGAAGGCTGACAGGCAGGTAGGCCATCCAGTTATTTTACCCGGCTAAAATGATTGGTCGTGCTTTTTACAGTACTACGGCTTCCACAGATGACATTTTTTTATGGATTTTTTGTCAAAGCACTTCAGATATTCATTGCTATCGGGATGTTAAGAGCATTCCATGGATTATAACAAAAAGTGTATCTCGAGCCGGTTTCTCAAACTTACCTACCCCACCTTTAAGTGAGTGCATTTTTGTGTCTTTCTGCATTATTATGTATTTTCATGTATTGTTTGTTTGTGATTAAATTAGCAGTAAGAAAAAGGTTTATCAATTATACACGACAAGAGGTTCTTTGAACAGGATGTTTTTTTATCTTGGAATATTTGGGGAAATTATATTTAGGTTTGTCGGATAAGGTCCGTCTCCGAGTTTGGGAAATGTCTCATGTTTACTCGTGAAATGTTCACGACAAGCATTAATCTGGAAGAGAACACTCCTTATTTCTTGCATGCTTATCCATGTCATAGTTAATAAATTAGGTTTAAGGGAACATCATTGTAAGATTATGAGATATAAGACTATTTATTTTCTAAATTTACTCAACCTTAAATACTGCTCTATTGTTGTTTTTTCAGGCATTCAAATTTGTATTTTCTTTGACTTTTAGAGTCAGATTTCTCACTTACTGTAAGTAAAAGTAGAAATACTACATTGTATAAATACTTTGTTACAAGTAACTTATTAAGTATTGGTATCATAATATCTAAATCACAACTCCAGAGCTTGATAAAAAGGGCTGGAAAAATAATTGGCATGCTTCCACCATCGACTCTTCAGGAGATATTTGAGGAGATGGTGAGAAGGCAAGGCCGTAAAATCACATGCGACCCCAAACACATCCTGTATAGAGAGTTTGAGTTGCTGCCCTCGTGAGGGCAGAAGGTATAGATTACCAAACTGTAAATTGAACAGGTATACGTTTTCCTTTATTCCACTGTCAATCAAGCTGCTGAACAGTCAGAAACAATTGTGATTATGCTGTGTTAGGAGTTGTTGGGAGGTGCAATGTTTACAGTGTAGTTTGTGCAATCGAGAAGGTTAAATAGGGAAAGTGCAATATGTGTAAATAGGTATGGATGCAATAGGGATATGTGCATAGGTGCAATAGGGAAAGTGCAATATTTGATGTGTGTATGAATGCAGTAGGGAAGGTGCAATATTTGATTTATGTATAAATACAATAGGGAAAGTGCAATATTTGATTATGTATGAATGCAATAGGGAAAGTGCAATATTTGATTTATGTATGTGCAATAGGGAAAGTTCTGTACCTGTATGTTTCTTGTTTGTTTATTTGCCATGTAATATGTGATCTCTGTTCTGTATCTATGACTGATTGTCCTAAATGTTTTATGTTTATTATCTCGATGCCCAAGACAAATTTCTCCTGAGGGAGACAATAAAGCTCTACAGTATCTAATCTATCTAATCTAATATACTGAAAGGAGGCAGTTGAACAGATATACATCAAAGGGGGCTTGAGCACCTGCCCTTTTGCCCACCTATAAGAGAAGTGCCCTTTTTAGAATGTACTTTTTTTTATTTACAAATCAATTAAATTGTCTAACATAAAGCAAAAACAAACAAAAACCTGTGTCTAATACATATATATTATATATTATATAATTATATATATTAATATGTTGTATTAACTTATAATGTGAATATGTAAAGTAACTCATTTTGTTAAATAAATGTCAAGGAGTTAAAAGTACAATAGTGTACAGTGGAGTAAAAGTAGCAATAAATGGAAATTACCCCAAAATCGTTAAGTACTGTAGCCTACTTGAGTAAATGTACATTACACTACTGGAAATGAGCCAAATAAAATGCCTCGAGTTATATTTGATAGCTGGGGTAAGAACTCTACACTTCTGAGTAGAAATGTAAACAGTATTGTGTGTATTTATGTATTTGGATCTATATATGGGTGATTTCAGGAGAATGACACTTCCAGTTGTATGAACTTCCTGTTACTCAAACCGAAAGTAAAATATTTCGCGGCAGTGAGAGTAGGTACTAGTGAGCTCCATTTTACACACGGTAAGACCTTTTGGGAATTACATTATTATTGCTCATTATTGCATTGTTCGGACTCTTGGTTTCCGGTGTGGTGTGTGGTGGTTAAGGTATTTCAGAATAGAGATTAGTGGTTAATTTACAGCAGGAGATTGTTAAACGGGATGTTGTAACACTTACTGTGTTACACAATGACGGCCTGTCTTCTCTCTGAATGGATATTCATCGTGTTTGTTTTCAGATTGATCTAGGCTTTTTAAATCGTTTATCCTATTCAGTCAGTTATAAAGTATTTCCTTTTATCGCTTTTTAAACCGTGCCCTTTATATAAAGTTAATAAAGTGTACATAATGTACTTTTTCATATTAAAACAATGCATTTTAAATGGGTTATCCTTCGAGATATTGACAGTTAAGAACGTTCATCATTTTTATAAAGTAAATCACTCAGCTGGTGAAAACTGTTGTAAAATGTACAAAACATAACCCAGATGCATGTCGTCCGGGATTTTGGGAAATGTAGTTGTTTTTTTTACATTTGGCTTAACCCATACAAGTCAGGATTTATACCAGACTCTGCTGCTTCAGTTTTGACTGTTAGAACTGTAAATCATCTTTCTTTGTCATTATTTGATACATGATTGCAGAATAAAATGACGTTTTAGCCCCCTCTCTTTCACATAGACATTTTTAAACCACATAGCCTATACGAACTTATTTAAATTAAAATAGGCCATAAAATAGAACAAACTTTACTAGTTAAGATACATATACCGACGCACAAATGTCAATTTATCACTTTTGTCGAGTCCCCCAACTTCATAATAAATATTACATTTATTTTGTCCTCAGTGTGTGTCTGAACACAAATCCACAGACAGCTAACAAGCTTCCAGGGAAGGTCAGAGGAGTAAAGTTGAACCCTCTTTACTGTTGTCTTCATTCTCGTGAAAGAGAGCGATGCTTCTCAAACAGAAATAGAGGAAAATACAAGGTAGCTGAACATGGATGTAAAAATGATAGCAGAAAACAAACTGTAGAATGCTGCACCACTTCTGAATGACCACCAGAGGGCACAACAAAGACAGATATATATTTACATAATAGAACATGACAACCTTGCTGGAGTGCCCTTAAGACCCCTTTCCTTATGAACCAAAATCAGTTAACAATAACTTAGTAATATGAAATCTTGGCTTTTCTGTACTTGTAATTGTCGAGGACTATTTAATATGTTCCTTTTGTGAATGTTTACCTAACTTAATACACATTCTGCAACCAAACAGTTCATTATTAATGCTCAAACCTGATTTATATCAGTATTTGTTGGTTGTTTACATTTTAGGTTGCAGTCATAGTCAAGAGCATAAGCTCCGGTAGAACTAAGACGTGTGTGAGTGGTGTAATATTCTCATGGTGAAGAATATTAGAACACCTCCTAACACACACACACACACACACACACACACACACACACACACACACACACACACACACACACATACATACATACATATGCGCACACAAACACACACACACACACACACACATACATACATATGCGCACACACACACACACACACACACACACACACACACACACACACACACACACACACACACACACACACCACACACACACACACACACACACACACACACACACACACACACACACACACATATGCGCACACAAACAAATTGCACCATACAAGGATTACAAATCAACATTATAGTCGACTTGTGAAATAACTTACAGAACACGTATTTCACATAGCCTTGATGCAAATACTAGCAATCCTGTGTTTTGATACTGTCCCGCCATTTATTTGATGCTTATTACATCTAGCTTTTCTTATTTCTCTTTGCAGAATCAAATACCTAATTGCACAGGTATTTACAGATTTATTACAGAAGTTGAAGTAGAAATAATTTATTCTTCTATAATATACTATAATACTAATAATACTAATCTGCAAAATGATTCCCTTCTTTCTCCTTTCACAGTGAGCAGACATGGTGGATAAGCTGCTGCTTCGGACTCTGAAAGACTTGGGCAAAGATGACTTTCGGGATTTTAAGTGGCACCTCAAGCGAGAGAACTTCGTTGGCGTTGAACCAATTGCTGAGAGCAAACTGGAGGACGCAGACCGGGGACATACTGTGACACAGATGACCAGAAGCTACGGTGCAACAACGGCCGTGGAGGTGGCTGTTAAGATTCTGAAGGAGATTAGCAACAGGAAGGCTGCAGCGGAGTTGACGAAGAATTATGCAGGTGCAGTGGATGTGTCTTAAATGCACTTATAATATAAGCAAAATCAGTGACTTCATGGTTTTCTGGTACTGGATTTGTGTATTTTGTAAGTTGTAATTTGTGTAATACTCTTTGGCTCTTTACTTATGCTCTAACAATGTTAGTTCCCCCTCTGTGGGACAAAGGTATTCTGATTTTTAAACATGATTCTCTGCATCTGTATGTTTTATCTGCAGAGATGGTCAGAGCTGCATCCTCCTCCTCCTCCTCCTCTGCTGCTGCTGCTTCACCTCCAGCTGCTTCACCTCCAGCTGCTTCACCTCCAGCTGCTTCACCTCCAGCTGCCAACACGATGTCGGCTGAGAACGGGAGTGTGATCGTCGCTCCGACAGTCTCAGGCTCAATTCACACATTGAACCTAACCATCAATAAATGAGCACAATAAGACAGCACAATAAGAATTAGGGAATACAAATTACATTTTTGTTGATACTGAGTGACTTCTACGATAGTCCATGAAACCATTACATGTTCCTGGTCAAATTGACATGTTTACCCGTTAGAGTCCTCCAACAGTGCAAGCCAATTTTCTTTAAGTCTCAATATTTAACATTAATGAGCAGTACACACATAATTAATTACACAATTACAATACATGATTTGATATTTAACCCTGTGTTATAGTTTTAAGCAGATATAAGGAACTTTTTGATGTCTAATAATGCACACCCTATGAAGACACATTTTATAATAGTACAACTGTTTTTATGGTGGCTGAGAGGTGCACACACGGGCCAAAAAATGTCCATTAGGAGACACGTGCTGAAGTTTAAAAAACATTATGAAAACACATGTGCCAAAACGAAGAAACATCTTCACCAACTTGAAGAAACATGCGCAGGGTTTACTCAAAGTGTTGCATGAATCAAACGCTGCAAGAAGCTCAAAACACAACAGAAATGGGGACACTAAAAACTGACGCACACAGCTGGGACCGGAGCGCTTGTTGATGTTCGGGGATTATAAAGTGAGCCCACTGTCGCTCTTGTTGGAAACTCACCTAAAATGTAATTTTTTAAGGCTTATTTTAACAATGTGATCGCATGATTCTTTCTGATATTATGGCAGATCTGCTGTAAGCTATCTAGCTAACGTAGCTAACCTAGTCATTTTACAAAAACACTTACAATTATGAAACAACGTCAACAAGCGCAACAAGTGTCCCCTGGTTTCTGTTGTGCTTTGAGTTTGAGTTATAAAGCAATAATTCAATGTCAACATAATGCTTTTCATTCCTTTGTTGTTGTAAAGACCAGAGCAAATCCAAGACTCATGATGACCAAAGATGTGACAATGACATGACACAATATCTGACAGAATGTACATTTGAGACCAAGCATCCATTTAAAAATATGCTATAACAAACTTTATTCCAAATACACAACAACAAAACATGCAGTGTTTCCATTTCTTGGTTTGCAATACAGTAGAGAGAGGGCTCAGAGTAATAGATGTGTAAAGTTATAAACAGTTCAATTTAAAGACGACTTTTATACACAGCAGGAAGGCAATAAGAGTGAATACATTCAGTTGTTAAAGCTCAACAATGTGTTTTGATTAACTGAAAATCTTAAGAATTATAATTTTTAAATGGCAGTTTTTCCATATTTGTACACATTTAAAGTGTTGATACTGAAATGTAAGCAGCTTCATCATAACTGCAGGTGCTTGTAATCTCCTCCTGTCGTCAGCAGGTGGAGCTGTGGTCTCACATTAATGTGACTTCAGGTTCCTGTGCTGCTGTGTCAAAACTTGAGTTTGATTTCAGATAGTTTTTTGTGAAATGTATACAGGTTTCTTTACAAACAGTTGAGATCAAATTACATATCTGAACCTGATTCAATTTTTTTTTTTTAAGACAATCATAACTTTCTAACTTTTGCTGGGATCTGCCTGCTCCAATAGTTACATGCTCATCAATAATGTTGTCAGTTCAGTTTATTAGATCAGCCGTGTCTTGCGCCCACCTCAACGTCCAAATACAGCCCCATCTCTCCCAGACCCACCTGGTGACGTACTTGCTAGAAGATTATTCTGGACACCTCCTCGAACACCCTTTACGTAAACCAATCAACACGCCAGGAGCCGGGATTCGATCTGGGAGGTGGCGAGATCCAAGCGAAGGGCACTGAAAAAGCTCTCTGCCAGAGTTGGGAACCACCTTCCTCCAGATCCTTCCCAATCCAAACAAAAGCCTTTCACAGCCCACCGCCAAGGATGAAATATACACGCCGAATGTCAGCCATCATTGGGGCAGAGGTCCCAGAAGTTCCTGTCCATAACCCCCTCTGGGAACCCTTTTTGGCCCCCATTGTTAACCTCTAAATCAGAATCATTGCTGTGGCAGAGGTGAACCCCTGAATCTCTCACTGCAGCCATCCTCTGGACTCACACCATGGGCGTCGCAGCCATTATATGAGGGTGGGACAAGTCCCCCCCACTTTTTCAAATGATTAGTTTAGACCACCCCCACTTTTACTATGCGGAAAGTCCGTGAATCGGTCTATCCACTCGCCGCACTTTGTAGAGCGCTGTGTCAGTGCTTCACTATCAAATGAAATCCATTCCACTTGCTTATTGAGAGAATGCCCAAATCAATGAAACTCCGTACCATGTTTTCACTGCTACTTTGTACCAAGGCAGATTCTCACATAGCGCGCGCATGTTCAAGGAGTGTTGTCATAGTTGGACAGCTCAGATCTGTTGTATGAAGCGATGCCGGTAGCGGAGGTAAGGCACACACACCAAATGTTCAGGAAATGGTTAATACAGCGAAAATCAAAGCTGACGATCTCTTGGTTTGATATGTTTTCTCCCCCAGACAACATGGACATAAGAACATTTTTTTCAAAGAAGAGGAAAGTAAGTCATCAGCTGGTAGCAGTTAATCAGTTAACAGTGATGGCGGCGTCTCACTTCTGGAGAGGAGTTTCGTCTTTATGTCATGATAGAGAGATACAAATACTGAATAGTTTAGATGAGAAAAGGCATCGAAATGCCAGGTTACTAGTATTTATCATGTAAACAGGGAACATGAATAATCCGATCTCTCTCATGTAAACACCATATCCCCAATATGATCATAACCTGGATAATACTCATAAACGGCTTACTGATGTCCATGTAGAGACGCAGTCAGTGTGTTTTACTGGAGCCTCAGTTCGATAAGAGATTCTTTTCTGAGTTCTTTAACTTAGGTACTCTCTCTCAAAATGGTAATGTGCATTATGTTTTAATTATACTTCTTATCATTCAGAAGCTTTTTGTGTGTGTTTATGTTTTACTGAGTGCTTATAGGCTATTTCCATCCCAGTATTCAGTTAACTATTTATTTTCTGTGCACATTACATAGACTAGCTAATATTCTACCTACTGCTTGGGACTTTGAGTCTTCAAAATGTCCCAGACTGGGACTTACTTTAGAGTCAGTTGTATTTACATTCAGTATGACTTGTTATGATTCAATGTGAAAGAGTATACTGCTCAATAAATAATTATCACTTCACCACCTCTCTTGACATCTAGGCACTTGAGAGTGAGTCAGAGGCAGAATACAGGGACAGTGGAGAGAGGTCCATTCCTGAGGTGAGTGATGAAAGGGAAATGACAGTTGAGAGTAAATTGTGATGTGGACTCTCATCCCAGGATTTTAAGGAAATCAGTGGGGATATTGAACAGGAAACATTTCAGTCAAGGGGCATCATATGACCAATATAGACAGAAGAGCAACATTTATTTGAACATTTAAGTCAATGATACCATTCCTAGGTGAACTTAACATCCGTATGGAGTCAGATCAGTCTCAATATTAATAAATGCTCACAGAAGGATTCACAAATGTATTTTGCGATTTATATATAAATGACTCTCCACAACAATATCTCTCAATGCACTCACAAATATTTATTGTTGTATATAAATGTACAAAAAATGGGCATTTAAACTGCTTTTTATTAATTCAAAGACAGCTCTGAATTAATAATCAAATATGTTTCCTTTCTTTACTACTGGATGAAATTACAAAATGTACCCATCATTTTCCTCATGCTAGTATAGCCACATAAAAGTATCAAACCACCTGTTAAAATGCACCAGAATACAGGAAATCTATATATTTTTTTCGCCCCCACACCCCCCGTTAAAAATGTCCCCCCCACATTCAGGATGCTTCCTACGCCCATGACTCACACAGACAAGATGGTCACAGGAAGCCACACTCGACTCACAAGGGTCAACCTACTGTAGTCTTTAAGGGTCAGGAAAGGAGGGAGGGATGGAGAAAACACCACACTGGCATCAGAAACAAGGTACTGGTGCCTTGGGAATGATGCTAAATTATGGTAAAACCCCCCTAAAACAGGTGCAAGGGTCTTTTGAAGTGTCAATGATCAATGTGTGTCCTATAGGATGTAATCCATCACATTGGTTAAAAGACTGCTCCTGCACTGAAAAAATTGATACTTTGGATCAACTTAAAAAATGTTCGCTAATTGGCAGTGACGTGCAGTCAGTGGAGGCAGGGGAGGCAGAGCCTCACCTGTCATACTCCAATGTAACGGAAAAACAACTAAAGAAAAACGAAATAGTAATAATAATAAAATGTCTCCACTGATCTGTGTTGTAAGTGTGATTTATGTATGATTCTAATCGCTTTTTATAGTCAAAATCAGCAAATTTGCCGAGCTCCGCTACGGGAGCGATGACAAGTGAGGCAGGCACGTGCTCTGCCTCTCATAAACCCACAGTAACTTGCTGGAGCACGGGCACTAATGCAGCGCGGGCACTTATTTTGTGAGCGCGCTCAAGCCATTTACTGTGGGCTGAGTTGAGGCACAGATGAGCTCTGCCTCACTTCAGAATGCGTCACCCCACAGAAACTGGCTGGAAAGCGGGCCCTAAGCGCATGCCTGTTACCATCTCACTGTAGGTCACCAATGTAATGTTTGTAGATCCCTTTATTACATTTATCCTCGCCATCCATAGTCTCTAAATAACTTATTTCACGTATATATGATATTTAGGCTCGCTGGTATCAACGGCAATGAAAATGCACCAGGGGAGGCAGCCATAACCTCTGCCGCACTAAAGGGGGCGCACGTGAGCCCACAGGTTCTTGTTGCTACTGTAATTCTACGCAGAGACGGTAGACGTAACAACAAACTAGACTTTTGAAACTACAGAAAGATAAGGAGGACTTTTACAAAAAAGTAATAGAGATTGTTGTCCAGAAGGATAGCATGGACTTCATCTTCAAGTCAAGGTAAGACCACATTTGTAATGAAAATGGGATCTTACTAAGAAAGAACAATCCAATATTTAGATTTTGGGTATCCTTTTGTTGAACAGTCTGTTTAAAATGAATCGAAGCATCAGACTAAAAAAGCTTTTGAAAATAACCGAATATTTCGATTAAGGTCAAAATATAATATTTGTAAATCTGACTCAGTGCCTCACCAGCCATGAACCTCACCGCACGTCACTGCTAATTGGTTACATCTCGTTTTTTTTCGTTTATTCCAAATACATTTTTTGACCTCAAAAAATGAAGCCGAGTTAAGTAAAAAATATTGCTTCCGTCTAAGATATGTATTTACATTCACACAAAGTAATAAGATGATTCATTCTGAAGACCGCACAACATTTATTACTTTGTTATAACTTAATTTTTCATTTTGGACTAACCTCATATTTATTATTAGATCTAAGTTTTTAAGTTTGCTAAACCAATACAAATAAATACTTCATTTAGTTGCAGGCAATATTTTTTATTATAGCTTAATATATTTTCTTTATTACAAAGCAAAAACTTTATCTAATGTACATCAATACAATACTGTGTTTTGTTTACTGTAAACTAATTTTATTTTGACTTAAACTTATAACACTTTGTTTAGCTCAGTTCACATAAAGACAGGAATATTCTCTTTAAAACACCTTAACATGTATTGGGATGTGTTTAAAATATGCATCACCTATTCTGTTTTATAATAAAATACAATATTTTTTTAATAAAAAAAAAAATACATAAATAAATAAAATTCATAGAGCAAATTATGCAACCAATTTGCACTTATGTAAAAAATAAATAAAAGTATAAAGTAAATCAAAGATCACTTTGAAAAAAAACATTTACAAAACTCTCCTGTAGCCTTAACCATATACATCAAAAATATGCATGAACATGTTAAACTAGCTTGCATATCTCTCCTTTAACATTTAAATATGTAATGCAATAGCATTTAACTGTAAAACTTTCTGACGGCATTTAAACCTGGCTGCCTTTTAATAAAAGACTTGAATGTATGCATGACAACTTTTTTCAACACTAGAGTGGTGCAGTGACGCGTTCTAAAACCCGGAAGTAAGCTGCGCATGGGTACCTTCTGGTTCCCTCGACAAAAAAGCAATGCAACTACTACTACTTTTATAATTTTCTAATCATAAATCTAGATTTATGATTTGGAAATTATAAAAGTAGGGTAGACTTACAAGCTCACGACAGGCCGTGGTATATGCTCATTATATCACAGCTAAGGGGCGTGGTTCGGCCCGACGCGAAGCGGAGCATATACCACGGCCTGTCGTGAGCTATTGCTTTTATAAAACGGTTACCAAGTGTGGCAATATGAAAGAAAATACACACTCTAATTTAAATAGTTTTTATTAGTAAATAATGATGTTCAAAATAAAATAGTCCCTCCGTTGCCTTCTGCACAAAACAGCGAGGTGGTTGCTATGCAACAACACTAACAGCTAGCGAACATATTAGACAGAGAGCATTGATCCATTATTTGGCTATTTATTTACATTAATGTGTATGTTGCCGTTTATTGTGCACCCACTGAAAAACTGTCCAGCATCAGTAGAATGGCTTACGTGGTGACTTGTATAGGTTGAGGTTGTTAAATAAATTCATTTTTTGTGTTTTTTTGTCATAAATAATAAGATAATTCAAATAATGAAACAGGCATTTAAAGGGTCCTGAAATCCTGAAAATGATTGAATGTTTGTTAGTTTTGAGTACGTTAGAAGTTGTTTAAAGTGCTATATTTGAAAAATATATTGTAGGGCCATACCTATATAAAACATGTCTGTGAGTTGTTTTTTTTCAAAATACCAAACAGATCACCCATTGTAGCCATGCCTCATACTGCTCAAACCCCTCTTTTGAAGCCCTGTTAGAAAAACGCAGATTTTAGGTCCTTAGCTTGAAAAAATAAGAAGAGGAGGCGGAGCAAATGCCTGATCAGAATTCTACCGGAGATAAAAAGTTAAATTCTGCTGTAAAACGCCATCCTGTTTAAAACCACGTCAAGGATTATTTCTGAAATAGTATGGAGCTCAATGCTTTTTCTCTTGCAGTTTACCACAAGGGGAGTTCTTTTTTATTTCCTGCTTTTTAAACACATGTGCTCTACAGTAGGCTACAGTGTTAGCTCTGAGTGTTAGCGAGGCTTGCTAATGTAAACAAAGACGTCCAAAACACGTCAGGTGTCAGTACCATGGCCCTTTCTTCATGTCATCAAATGTCCCTCCTCGACTCCTCGACTCCTCCCGGTCCTCCGGTAGTGACCCGGAAATGAATTTTAGCGCGCCATGTTGAAGGACATCTCATTTCTCGAAATGCACATCGAGGACCGAGCATCGAGCGTCGAGGAGGCTCTCTGGAGGAGCTATAACCGAGGATACACTGATGGGTCCTCCACGGTCCTCCACGGCTCCTTCGTGGATGCATTTCCGGCAACAGTGATGTTTCAAAGAGTCGAGACGCACGGCCGGACTTATCTCAGCCAATGACAGCTCTGCATGCATGCCCTGGATATTATTTTATTAACTGCTTTTCATCGCGACGCGATGTTTTACAGTGAGAACAGCTGTGAGGTCCGTGCAGAAAGCAGAGCAGTGGTGTACAATATATATCACTCAGTATAACAGGCCTACTCTCTTTATTTGCTTTAGTTTAGTAGATATCTACAAACAAATTCGATATTTTTCTAAAACCATTTAGTGCTTCACATAATAAAATACACAACGGCTGTAGCCTGATTATATGCTTTAGGAGCTGTACAGTAGGTGCGTGTGTGTGGTGTAGGTGTGTGTGGTGGCAGTGTGTGCGTAGATGTAGAGATGGGCGAGTCCTGATTCATCCGGATCATTAACCCGGATCCTAGAAATGAGCTGGTCGTGACGAGTCTCCCCTCTCCATTAACCCGAGTCCTTGAGTCCCACACTTGGTGTGACGTACAAATTAAAACTATAAATTGCGTCACTCGCTACTCTCTTTATAACATGTAAAACCACATTACAACGTACCCCAGTCCATCTGCCTACCCTTTAGCAAGTATACAGGATAGCTGCCTGCCAGAAGTTATCGTTTGGCTCAGGGGAGGGGACGCGGATCAGTGAAACTTCCTGCAGACTCGTGGGGACTCAGAGGAGCCGACGGCTCCTAACCGTAATAGCATAGCAGATCCAGCGATCCATACTCGTCATGTGCACGAGCATAGCCCCTCCTCCAGCACCCGGATCCCGCGCTATATTATGCACGAGTCAACACAGCAGACTCGCAGACTCGCAGATTCGCAAATCCTGACACAGCAGAGCAGACTCGTGCGGACTCGGAGCCGTAACCATATAGCAGCAGATCCAGAGATCCAGCAGACTCGTCGTCATGCACGAGTCAACAGCAGACTCGGATTCGCAAATCCTGACTCACTGTGCGCAACACACAGCAGAGCAGACTCGTGCGGACTCAGAGCCGTATATAGCAGCAGATCCAGAGATCCAGCAGACTCGTCCTCATGCACGAGTCAACAGCAGACTCAGATTTGCCAAATCGCAAAATAACCCTTTTTTTTGTGATCAACATTTTTTATTAAAAGCAAAATACACTGTGTAGCGGAGGTTAATATAACATCAGTTAATAGATAGATAGATAGATAGTACTTTATTGATCCCAAATTGGGAAATTGTTGTTGTTACAGCAGCATAAAAGGCATTTACAATAAAAACAAACTACAAAATATACAAGAATAGAAAGAAAAATAAAATAAAATATAAAATATACATGTCGAAATAGAAAATATACATGCAGATATTATATATATATATAAACAAATATATATATATATATTCAAAATATATGGAATAATAATATGCTCGTGAAATGCAACAACTTTTCGGTTTCACCGATAGGATTTCTACGGTCTTGGTGATGCTGACTCATATGACTCAAATGACTCCTATGATCCGGATCTCTTCAATGACTGACTCAGAAGACCCTGAGTCCGTAAAAGGATCCGGATTTGCCATCTCTACGTAGATGCAGCGGACAGACAGGTCTCAGTTGGTTTGGTGTCCTCTGCTTACTTGTAATACTTGTAAATAAAACTTTTGGCCCATCATTTATTTCCCTCATTGTAGCGACCAGAGAGGGGGGGGGGGGATATATCCAGTCTCTGATAGTGTTACGTTATTATGAGAGTGCTCTGTTTGATTCTGAAATTGTATATATTTATATAAATATATACATATATGTGTGTGTGTGTGTGTGTGTGTCTGTGTGTATGTCCGCATCTGTAGCCTGTTATTGTCTCATTATACCGCACTGTGAATGAATTAAAAGTAAATATATAAGTCGTCATGAACACATCTGTCCATCAGACAGAGGGCTGCTGTGCCTCCTGTCATCATTAATGGACGTCTCTTTAAAATGACCGCTCAGAGGAGAGGAGTTCTCATTTCTCTAACCGCCTGCTGCTTCCCCTCCTCTCTCCTCGGTTCCCCCTCCTCGGCTCCTCCGCTCGCATCTCCTGTGGGCGGGACTAAGTCTCGAGGATAGGAGTCGAGGAGGGGAGTCGAGGAGGGACATTTGAAGACATGAGAACGGGCCCCCTGTAAAATGTCATCTTGGGTTACCGTACAGCCAATGCGTGACGTCATTGGTAAGCGTAACGGACCCCGAACACATATGGTAGGCCGAACACATATGGTACCTACACAGGCATTGTTTCTGATAGCAACTTTCTGTGGGTCCGCCGACGTCACCACGGATGGACACGTCAGTTCGGATGGAAATCTGTATCCGCTCGTTGTACACCCGTTTTTAAAAGATTTGGGTACGGAGGAAAAGAGAGGGTTTTATTTTCTGACGCTGCGTGAGTTCCCTGACGCACCGGGGACACATATTTATGTATAAAAGACATCACAAAGTGCATTTTGCATGATAGGTCCCCTTTAAGTGATTCATGAAAAAAAAAAAAGAAGAAAGAAATATTGATGTATGATGATTTAACGGACGTCTCTTTATAATGACCGCTCAGAGGAGAGGATTTCTCATTTCTCTAAACCGCCTGCTGCTTCCCCTCCTCTCTCCTCTCGCTCGGCTCCTCCGCTCGCATCTCCTGTGGGCGGGACAAGACACGAGGATAGGAGTCGAGGAGGGGAGTCGAGGAGGGGAGTCGAGGAGGGGAATTAGTGAAATGAGAAAGGCTCACAGTCAGCACGATAGATTCAAACACACACACAGAGACGAGACAAGAAGAGAGAAACATGTGAGTAATTTCAAATGGCGTGCTCAAAAAAGAGAAAGGTAGACAGCGAAAACAGAGCTTTTAATGATATTTTCTCTCACTGGACCTCTTGAAATGCAATATCCCTGCATTATAGCAACAACAACAATAATAATAATAATAATAGCAATAATAATTGGGAGAGGGGACGCGGCTGTTCTTATGTTCTCTCTCGTTTTATAATTGTGTGCCTAATTATGACATGATATGTTAATTATATTGAACTACATAAAATATTCCAGGATTACATTTTTATAGTAACAAAAATCGCTGCTGTTGCCCTTTTTAGAATTTGGTACGCACAATCATTTGAGTACTTATTGTCCCATTTTATATTCATATTTATTAAATCAGTGTTTTTGCTGCCCTATAGGCAAGATTTTTAGCTAGCGCCCCCCCGCCCCCCAGCCAGAAAATCATAGAGTAGAAAAGATAATACAAATACACTACAAAAACAGAAACTTATTGACATGTTGGTTATATACATAAAGAAGGCTTCAAATGTATCTATTATTGTATGAACATGTTTTAATTGGGGGGGTGGACGTCCCCTTCTCTAGGGGGGTCCGGAGGTATGCGCCCCCGGGAAGAAATGTTTGAACATTTTACAGTAAAATGCTTCAATCTGGTGCACTTTGAGCAGAATTACTAGAGACTATATCTAGGGGGAACAACTCGAAAACACCCATATGAAAAAGATCGGTTTTTTGGTTTACTTTCCTATAGTATACACTGAAATGATTTAAAACCTGTTTAGGCCAATAATTATAAAGGAGTGCCTTGGAAATATTTGTTTACATAAAATGTATATAATA